>NC_134362.1:67719486-67931986 GCF_048569485.1 Anomaloglossus baeobatrachus | reverse complement strand
GGTAATGTGGTAACACTAAGGATCCATTGTACCATAATGTCGATGAGCAGCTGCACAGATGGTACGCCTGCAATGACATCACTCCGGAATGTATGGTGCTGTGTAGGGTTTGGATACACAATAGAATTTACACGTGATTTTCATCTACAAGTTTCAGACTCGGAGCTGGAAAGTCAATTTCTAAACTACTTGCATATATTTGGTTTCTACTGATTCCTTTTTTTCCTTCTTAATAATCAGGGTTACAAAATTGTGCTGTATTATTCTGTTTATTTGATAACAATAAGTAACATATATACTAAGTTATTTAAAAAATAAATAGCAACACTGTTAAAAAAACAATGCAGCAGTAAGTAAGGCGTCACCAAATGCATCAGCATGCATCCTGACTGCCAGACATTACTTGGATACAGTGTTTTGTGTTCCAAATTATGGGTAAAATACATGCAGCAAGAACAGAGTCATGGTAAAGTATGTTTGCAATCCAGTAATAAAATATAACAACAACACTGTTAGAATTGCTGCATGTAAACAATGCAGCATTTGAATAACATTTGACAACAATAAGTAACTTATATACTAAGTTATTTAAAAAAAAATAAATAAATAGCAACACTGTTAAAAAAACAATGCAGCAGTAAGTAAGGCGTCACCAAATGCATCAGCATGCAACCTGACTGCCAGACATTACTTGGATAAAGTGTTTTGTGTTCCAAATAATGGGTAAAATACATGCAGCAAGAACAGAGTCATGGTAAAGTATGTTTGCAATCCAATAATAAAATATAACAACAACACTGTTAGAATTGCTGCATGTAAACAATGCAGCATTTGAATAACATTTGACAACAATAAGTAACTTATATACTAAGTTATTTAAAAAAATAAATAAATAGCAACACTGTTAAAAAAACAATGCAGCAGTAAGTAAGGCGTCACCAAAGGCGTCAGCATGCAACCTGACTGCTAGACATAACTTGGATATAGTGTTTTGTGTTCCAAGTAATGGGTAAAATACTTGCAGCAAGAACAAAGTCATGGTAAAGAACCGGTATGTTTGTGATAAACCCCCCCCCCCCCCCCACAAAAAAACAGCAAAAAAAATACAACTGTGGATTTAGAGAAAAAAAGGTTATTAACATAAAATGTTTATTATTACAGAGCAACCAAATGTATTGTCATTTCTTTTTTTTCCCCATGAATGTGTTCTACCCATATAGAATAGATTGTTGAAAACATTTTTTTTATAAGTTGAATGAATATATTAAGGTAGAGGAAATAGAATAGGAAATTAGAATTAGTCACACAGAAAAGCAAATCTGGAGTTTTTCTTACACTTTCATGTGTAACACATTTCCCCATTTTTCATTTTGACTTTCGGTTGACTTTATGCACTTATATTTCTCATTCATCCCTTCTAATAATGTCTAGAGCAGTTGGGATGTCAGGTGTTTTCCACCATTAAGCTATAGAAGTGGTGGCTGCACGTAACTTATACATCAGACAGGCTGGTATGGTTTATACAAAGTTCATTTCCGTAGTTACAAAGCTATTTCTGGTGTTAGAGAGTAATTTAATTGGTACAAGGGTGTATTCCCAGGGTGTATGGTCACATGACCACATGTTGGCTCCCCTGTGCTAGTCGAAGTCTAGTCGGCATGTGGCCGCAAGTATTCAAATCATATATATGCAGTCATTTGACTGTCCACCCAAAGTAGTAATACAGGACAATTGGGATAGTGAGAGTATCGCAGACTGTCACGATTCATCAGCCGGCAGTCACATGGAATGATCGCAGACCGAACAACCCCTTTAAGGATTGATATTGGACAATGAATGGTGATCGGAATAAGCCATCAAAAAAGCTAGTGTACCCACCTCTCAACCTACTATCCAACATTCTACCATTAAAATACATTTTGCGATGATTGGAGTATTGAGTGGTTCTCAGGGAGATGCCATGCGTCAGACCACTGATGGTTTGTGAAGGGTTGTTGAGATTCCTTTTATTGTTTCATGATTTGGGGGTTTTATTATCAAGTAAAAATCAGAAAAGAAAATACAAATTCCCCTCTGGGATTTAATCTGCCAAATTACAAAAAAAGAAATTGTAACAGGAGGTTATTACTGGAATAGTAAATTCGATCAGTGCCTCTATTTGGAAAGATTGAGGGAACTTTGCTTGTGGTGCCAAAAATGTCACAAAATTCTAAAAAAAATCAAGTCTTCAGTGTGGGTTACAGTATAGGTCTATTATGTCTTATGGTAATGGTAACACCTTAAGGGAACCTGTCACCAGATTTGGCGACTATAAGCTGCGGCCATCACCAGTGGGCTCTTATATACAGCATTTCAGAATACTCTATATAAGAGCCCAGGCCGTGCTGTAGAACGTAAAAATCACTTTATAATACTCACCTAAGGGGCGGTGCAGAGTGGTCGGATGGGTGTCTCCGTTCTCCGGTACCGGCGCCTCCTCTTTCAGCCATCTTTGTCCTTCCTTCTTCTGAAGCCTGGGTACATGACGTGTTCTACGTCATCCACACTAGTCAGCATTGAGGTCCTGCGCAGGCGCACTTTGATCTGCCCTGACTAGGGCAGATCAAAGTATTGTTGTGCGCCTACGCGGAACCTTAATGCCGACTAGTGTGGATGACGTAGGGTGCATCATGCACCCAGGCTTCAGAAAAAGGAGGACAAAGATGGCAGAAAGAGGAAGCGCCGATACCGGAGAACAGAGACACCCATCCGACCAGTCTGCACCGCACCGCCCCTTAGGTGAGTATTATAAAGTGATTTTTATGTTCTATACAGCAGCCTAGGCTCCTATATACAGCATTTTAGAATGCCAAATATAAGAGCCTACTGGTGGTGGCCGCAGCTTTTAGTCACCAAATCTGGTGACAGGTTCCCTTCAAGAGACCAAAACCTTAAAAACTGGTGTGTCATAGGTTTAAGAGGAATCCTTGGTCACTTGTCAGACCAAATAAAGATATTTAGTTTGGAGCATAACTGGTGGAAGACTCAATCCCATATAATGATGGATATAGTACAGACAGTGATGGCGAATCTCTATGGCACGCGTGCCAGAGAGGGCAAGCAGAGACCTCTCTGTTGGCAAGTGCGCCCTTGCCTCAGCCAGAATCATACTGCTGCTTTGAACTGCTGCCCTGATTGCGGCTGTCACACTATTTCCGGGTACGATTATTAATGCTTATGAATATTCACTGCTTCTCCCTCCCACCTTCTGTAACAGTGTCTGTGATTTGTTACAGTCCCGCTTATAGTATGTAGACAATATTACATTTGAGGTAAAATTACAAAATTACAAAGGGAAAGATTTTCCTATATTAAATCTGAAATCTTGCTTGCCTAGTTTTGTTTGTATATGGGAAAGTATAGGTTTTACGTTATGGGTGAGGGAGAGTTAAATTAATGCATTAATATAGGGTACAGTTTTAGAATTTGGGATTTGGAGTAATTTATTTTATTGTGAGAAGTAATCCTGAAGAATGTCAACATCTCTATGTGCCGTGAAGCAAATCTAATGGTGCTTCTAATAATGTAGGAGGTATCTCCTTCAGGAAGGGGTTTTAATACAGAAACAAAAATTACAGGGGAATACCGGCCATCCTTGCCTTGTAGCCTGTAGAGAGTTTAGTAATCGGTAAAAGTAGCATCCAATACTGAGCCTTAAAGGCATTAGTTTTAGCTCCGTCCTTTTGGTCAGACTTTTGAACCGCCGTGTGCTCTGATTCTAACATATCCAAATAGATCAAAATCATATCAAGCACTGTAGTTTTTAAAAGTCTGAACGACATAAACTTTGCATACATTTTACTAGTACTGTTAAGAAATTATATTGGGCAATCATTCCTAAACCGGTTAAAGACCTAGGAATGTTTTTTTGACTTAAAGGGAATTTGTCACCAGATTTTTCCTTACATCTGAGAGTAGCATGATTTAGGGGCAGAGACCCTGAATCCAGTGATGTGTCACTTACTGGGCTGCATGCTGCAGATTTGATAAAATCACTGTTTTATCTGCTTCTGATCTTCCAGTTCTTTGAATGCTGAGCTCTGCATAACCCCACCCACATCAATGATTGATAGCTTTCTGTGTACATTGTACTTAGCCAGAAAGCCTCCAATCCAGGGGTGGGATTCTTACAGGTTCTAATGAACTGGTTGTTAAAATCATAGCCGGTTTACAGAATCAGCAAGAAGAAGTGCCCCAATATGGTACTGTATTTCAGGAGCAGCACAATCCCCCTGCAGCATGTGTGGCACCCCAAGAGATAGCGCTGAGCGCTGCACTGCAGCCTGCTCAGGAGTGTCCTGACAAAGGGAAGAAATACCTATCCCGGCCTACAGTCAATGGAGTCAGAAGCCAAGCAGCAGAGCCCTGACCTCCTCAGCGCCACAACATCCAGGCTGTGCAGCCATATGGTAGTGCCGGGGCTAAAAGTAGGAGGCGGAGCCACAGATAACCATGGAGACAGAGACAAGAAAAGAGTGGGAGAAAGATACGATGGAAGCAGTGACAAGAGAAAGTGAAAGAGTAGACAAGACAGGGGCAGGAGACAAGAGACAGAGAGACAGGCAGGAGACAGGAGACACAAGACACAGGCAAGAGACAAGAGAGAGACAGCCAGGAGACAAGATACAGGCAAGAGATAAGAAAGAGAGAGAGAGACAGCCAGGAGACACAAGAGACAGGCAGGAAACACAAGAGACAGGCAGGAAACACAAGAGACAGGCAGGAAAGGAAATAGAGACAAGAGACAGGCAGGAAACACAAGAGACAGGCAGGAAAGAAAATAGAGACGAGACAGGCAGGAGACACAAGAGACAGGCAGGAAAGAAAATAGAGACAAGAGACAGGCAGGAAACACAAGAGACAGGCAGGAAACAAAATAGAGACAAGAGAAAAGCAGGAAACACAAGAGACAGGCAGGAAACACAAGAGACAGGCAGGAAAGAAAATAGAGACAAGAGACAGGTAGGAGACACAAGAGACAGGCAGGAAAGAAAATAGAGACAAGACACAGGCAGGAAACACAAGAGACAGGCAGGAAACAAAATAGAGACAAGAGAAAAGCAGGAAACACAAGAGACAGGCAGGAAACACAAGAGACAGGCAGGAAAGAAAATAGAGACAAGAGAAAAGCAGGAAACACAAGAGACAGGCAGGAAACACAAGAGACAGGCAGGAAAGAAAATAGAGACAAGAGACCGGCAGAAAACACAAGAGGCAGGCAGGAAAGAAAATAGAGACAGGCAGGAAACACAAGAAACAGGAGACACAAGAGACAGGAGACAACACACAGGCAAGAGACAAGAGAGAGAAAGCCAGGAGACACAAGAGACAGGCATGAGACAGGAGACACAAGAGTGAGGCAGGAGACAAGCTACAGGCAGGAGACAAGAGAGAGAAAGCCAGGAGACACAAGAGACAGGCATGAGACAGGAGACACAAGAGTGAGGCAGGAGACAAGCTACAGGCAGGAGACAAGAGAGTGATAAGAGACAGGCAGGAGACACAAGAGACAGGCAGGAGACACAAGAGACAGGCAGGAAAGAAAATAGAGACAAGAGACAGGCAGAAAACACAAGAGACAGACAGGAAACACAAGAGACAGGCAGGAAAGAAAATAGAGACAAGAGACCGGCAGAAAACACAAGAGGCAGGCAGGAAAGAAAATAGAGACAAGAGACAGGCAGGAAAGAAAATACAGACAGGCAGGAAACACAAGAAACAGGAGACACAAGAGACAGGAGACAACACACAGGCAAGAGACAAGAGAGAGACAGCCAGGAGACACAAGAGACAGGCAGGAGACAGGAGACACAAGAGTGAGGCAGGAGACAAGCTACAGGCAGGAGACAAGAGAGTGATAAGAGACAGGCAGGAGACACAAGAGACAGGCAGGAGACAGGTGAGAGGGCTATGAATAAGACGCTGACTCTCTCCTACTTGTCTTAAAGGGGCTGTCCAGTCTGAAGCCTAAACTCATTCTTTGCGTCACTGTATGTGACTGTAGACTTGTGAATCCTCTCATTGCATGCACTATGCACTGTGAGGGTTCTCTGGTGTCATAGCCGGGAATGGCGATCACGTGGCCCAAATATGTGATATGTAGATTCCTGGACAAAAACCAACGACTGCTTCCGGCCTCCTGCAATATACTCGCATGCAGTCAGGCCACAGTCCTCTAGTTGGATTCTGGCCGGGAGTCTGCATATTGTATTCTCATTGCCACGTGACCGCCATTCCTGGCTCTCACACCAGAGAATCCTCACAGCATGCAGTGTGGAACAGGAGACTTGTTATTTTAGACCAGACAACCCTATTAACCCCTTCACAACATATGACGTACATGTCCATCCCTAACTTTGATGCGGGCTCACATGCTGAGCCTGCATCTTTCCCAGCAGATAATGTCTGTGTCATTCAGCCAATATCCCCCTATAACAGGCGCAGGTTGAGCAGAGCTCTGCCACCATTATGAACCACCACTATAAATGGTGCTGTCACTCCCTGACAGTAGCATTTAACACATGTCGGCAGGGGGAGTGTGTTATTTCATGTGGTCATCAGCGTGCCTGTGATGAGATCGTAGGGCACAGACGGGTTGCCATGACAACTGAGAGTGCGGATGACCCCCGTGCCCGTCATTATGATTCTCCTGTGAAGGCCAGTCACCGGCGTTCATAGGAGACCATGATTTTCACTACATATAGCAGTACTCTAGCATTGCTATGTATAGTCTAAGTAACCAGGCAATCACAGCTTTGAGTGGGGACTAACAAATACAGTAAAAAGTGAAAAAAAAGTTTGAAAAGTTCAAAGCACCTCTCTTTTGCTACATTAAAAATAAAGACATTAAAAATATACTCATATTTCATATCCCTGCATTATAAACATGTGATCTATCAAAATATAAAATAAATTAGTCAGATTGGTAAATGGTGTAAAGAGAAAAAAATAAAAACACCAGAATTATTTTTTTGAGGCCATTGCAACATTTAATATCAGGCAATAAAAAAAAGTGTATCTACCCAAAAATTGTATCATTCAGTAAAAATGTCATCTCAGGCTACTTTCACACATCAGTTTTTTTCCATCAGGTACAATCCGGAAAAAAACAGGTAAAACGGATGCGGTACCGCATCCGTTTTATCCCCATAGATTTGCATTGTTACCGGATTGTACCTGATGGCTTTGCGTTGTATCCGTTTTTTTCCGGATGCGGCAAAATTAGTTAAAGCGGCGGCCGGAGGGAACGTAGCTTGCAACGTTTTTTTGTCCAGCAAAAAAAAACGATCGCGCCGCATCCGGCTGCTGCGGCTTTCAATGCATGCCTATGGACGCCGGATGCGGCGCGATGCGGAAAAAAACGCATCTGGCCTCCGCATGCGTTTTTTCCACTGCGCATGCTCAGTAGCGTGCCGCAACCGGAAAAAAACGGACAGGCCGCATGTAAAAACTTATGCAAAGGATGCGGTGTTTTCTCCGCATCCGTTGCATAGGTTTCACAGCCGGATTGAGCCGCACTGCTCAAACCGGATGTGTGAAAGTAGCCTCAGGAGGCAAAAAAAACCTTAAAACAGCCCCATATCCTGAAAATTGAAAACATTACAAGTCTCGAAAAATGGCGATACAAGCAAAAATGTTTGTGTTTTTAACAAATTTCTGAACTTTTTTCAAAACTTAAATAAATAGACACCTATCCAATACTAACCCCTGTGCTTGATGTCAGCTGTCAATTTACAGCTGACATCAAGCCCAAAAGTATTACCCCGTATGCTACTGCACTAGGGCAATCAGGAACATATGGGCAAAGCGCTGGAATTGGCACATCCAATGGATGGGCCACTTCTGAGGTGGCTGCGGTCTGGTATTTTTAGGCTGGGAAGTGCCCAATAACCATGGGCCTTTTCGAGCCTGATGATGCCAGCCCTGTAGGGTTGGTTACGCAGGGATTTTTGGCCCACGTATGTCCCTGCTGCTACATTAGAGGTCATATGGGACCTGACCGGTTCCCTTTTAACCCTAGAACGGGCAACCATGGAAATCAACCATAGAAAACAAGTAACCTAGCAGGCCTGCAAGACCCCAGGTATGCGTTCTAGGGTTAAGTGACAAAAACCTGATGACAGATTCTCTTTAGGAGTTGTCAAAATTGTGGCCTGGGACATTTCTCTAGGGAATAAACCTAAAGTCATATCCAAATTCAAGACATCACAAGAAAGGGACAGAGTGGGGATTGCCAAAGATCACTCACAAGCTCAACAAGACCAGGTACTTGCTAGTTTAAGAGTTTGTAGTCATATTTTGTACTTCCTTTATAGGAATTGGTGCATTTAATAAAGTCAATTGGCTAAAAGGCAATGAAGGGATATGTATTTCATAGGAGTGAATATTTGTTGCTGTGGGTTGTGGAGTATTAAAGTCACCCGTAGATTATAGATTAAGGAATAGTAATCACTAAAGATGCATGGAATGTGTTGGGGGTTTAAGATCTTGTAGGGACGGCCTAGAAAAGTTAGAATTTTAATCCCGAATTAAGGATTTCATCCTGTATGTCATGAAAAAACTGACTTTGCTATTTTGACTTTACTGCATCATAAGCAATTACCGTAAATTTATTGTTTTAGCATTTATGGACTGAGCCGCCTAAAATTTTCTCTAGTATGTAAAAGTTTAGACAGAAGACATTTGTTGAATAAGTTCTGGCCTTTTTAAAGAGCATTTGTCACTAGGTCAAAAGTGGGCAGTTTTTGCTTTTATTTTATTCCGACTATTCCCTTGAATATAATCCATTGGTTTTTTTAAGAAGTCCATCATATCATTCTGGAGATATTGGTCTAATACTAATTTTTTGGGTGTTTTGCAAGTGGACGTGACTCCCAGAGTTGTCCCTTTAAACAGTTCCCCTATCTTGTTTTGTGTCTGTTATTAATATGAATGCTGTATATAATAAACCTATATCTGGTGTGTGGTTTAGTGAGAAGATCGTTCTGGCTTTGAAATTAATGAGGTTCTCTAAGAATTAAAAAAATGGCCTTGTCACATAATTCACACAGCAGCCCTTCCTAATCACGTCAGGCCGGGCTGCAGTCTGAAGAAACACAGCTCCCAAGACCTGTGTCTCAAGTGACAGAGGAGCTGTATGGCTGTGACAGGAGAAGGAATTATTCACTGCACATGATGGACTGAGGTTCTAGAAAAAATTCCTGTGTGCTTAGTGAGCTGAGTAGAAAATGTATTTCTTCTCCTTTCATAACCCTTCTTGGCAGCTCATCAGAATGTTTGCTTATTTTACAGCTCCTCTGTCAGTTGAGACACAGGTCTCGGGAGCTATGCTTCTCCAGACTGGAGCCCGTCCTGATACGTGACTAGGGCGGGCTGCCATTTGAATGACATCACAGCACAATTGTACTACAGTCCCGGATAGCCCCTGTGACTAGTTTTTCATAGTCATAATAAATTATTCATTAGGAAGATGAGATTCAGAGATGGAGATGGTCAGTGCGTCATGGTGAGATAGTTTAGTTTAATACTTAAGTTTAGTGCTCCCCTTCTTCAGTTTAACTAATCCTTGCTTTTGTTTAGTGCACTCTTCTTCAATTTAGTTTTTTACTACTTCAGATAAGTGCACTCCTACTTTAGTTTATTGTACTCCTGCTTTAGGTCAGCACAGCCCTGATTTTGTTCAGTGCATCCTTGCTTCAGTTTTCTTCTCTACCACTTCAGATTAGTGCTCCCTGTCCCCTGTTTCAGTTTAGCGCATCCCCGCTTCAGTTTAGGACACCCCTGTTTCAGTTTAGCACACCAATGCGTCAGTTTACCCACACCTGCTGCAGATTAGCGCATTCGTGCTTGAGTTTAGCACACCCCTCCTACAGTTAAGTGTACCCCTGCTTCCAATTAGCGCACCCGTGCTTCAGTTTAACACACCCCTCCTACAGTTCAGTGCACCCCTGTTACAGTTATGTGCTCCCGGCTTAAGTTTAACACACCCTTGCTTGTGTTTAGTGTTCACCTGCTCCAGTTTAGTGCACCCTTGATTCAGTTTAGTGCACTCCTGCTTCAGTTCACTGCACCCCACCTTCAGTTTAGTGCACCACTGCTTCAATTTAGCGCACCAATGTTTCAGTTCAGCACACCCTTGCTTCAATTTAGTGCACCCCTGCTTCAGTTCAGTAAACTCCTGCTTCAGTTATGTGCTCCTGGTTTCAGTTTAGCGCATTCCTGTTACAGTTTAGCGCACCCCTGCTTCAGATTAGCACATCCCTGTTTCAGTTCAGTGCACTACTGCTTCAATTATGTACTCACGGCTTCAGTTTAGCACACCCTTGTTTCAATTTACCACACCCCTGGAGCATGCTTTAGTTCAGGGCACCACTGTTTCCGTATAGCCTACCCCTGTTTGAGTTTAGCGCACCCCTGCATCAGTTTAGCGCACCCCCGCTTCAGTTTAGCCTACCCCTGTTTGAGTTTAGCGCACCCCTGCATCAGTTTAGAGCACCCCCACTTCAGTTTAGCCTACTCCTGCTTCAGTTTAGCGCACCCCTGCATCAGTTCAGTGCACTCCTGCTTCAGTTATATGCTCCCCTGCTTCAGTTTAGCGCACCACTGCTTGTGTTTAGTGCTCCCCTGCTTCAGTTTAGCACACAACTGTTTGTGTTTAGTACTCCCCTGCTTCGGTTTATTGCTCCCATGCTTTAGCTCAGCGCACATCTGCTCTGCCTTACACTCCTACAAGTCCTGTCTGAACAGCAATGATAACTATGAAACAGTGACACAGTTGAGGATGTGTACGTTCAGGATGTGCGTGAATATATACGGTAGTAGGAGGGATGTTGTACTTAGTGTGTGACTACTCACTAACTTCCCAAAGAAATACGGAAATAACAGATTATTCTACTCATCTTTGTTTCATAATAGAATTTGTACAGTTACATTATTATAGTTTCAAAACAATTAATACAAGGAAATTAAGGAATCTACATTACCACGATGAGGAATTGTGGATTTTTTTAAATTTTATTTTGCTATGATCCCAATGATATATCTTTACAATGGTTCCCATTGTAGCATATTGGTGCAGCGCTCCGTTGAGGTCTATATTATACAGTAGGCTGCTGTATTCTTCTGACACGAACTTCATTGTTACAGTAAAGATTTTGATTTATTAGCCACAGCCCTCCATGGAATGTAGAATACTAATTGTAATGGGAGTAACTCTATTAATAATAACAACCAGAAATTGTCTCACTAAGATTACGAACTCCTCTCTATATGCCAATGTAGGGTATCTGAAGTTTACAGATATATTTATAAAGGGGGGCATTAGGTGGTAGAAAAAGTGCAATTTCTAAGACACCTTTTTTTTAGATGGAAGCATTAAATTCTCCACTGCACTCTGCCATCAGGTACAGTATACCTAGCTGCTAACCTTTTATTATATATAGGCATTTTATAGCAATATTATTTGGCCACTGAAGGGTGGTATTCTGGGGAATTTTATTGAGATTTTTTGGCATTTTTAGTAGCATTTGCTGTGTGAAAATGTGTATATTGCCATGTACTTGCTATATCATAGAATCATAGAATGGTAGAGTTGGACGGGACCTCAAGGGCCATCGGGTCCAACCCCCTGCCAGTGCAGGCTTTCCGAAATCATCTCAACTATATGTTTATCCAGTTTCTGCTTGAAGATTTCCATTGAGGAAGAGCTCACCACCTCACGTGGTAGCCTGTTCCACTCCCTGACTGTCCTCACTACCTCCCGTGGTAGCCTGTTCCACTCCCTGACTGTCCTCACTACCTCCCGTGGTAGCCTGTTCCACTCTCTGACTGCCCTCACTACCTCCCGTGGAAGCCTGTTCCACTCACTTACTGCCCTCACTACCTCCCGTAGTAGCCTGTTCCACTCCCTGACTGTCCTCACTACCTCCCGTGGAAGCCTGTTCCACTCACTGACTGCCCTCACTACCTCCCGTAGTAGCCTGTTCCACTCCCTGACTGTCCTCACTACCTCCCGTGACAGCCTGTTCCACTGCCTGACTGTCTTCACTACCTCCCGTGGCCGCCCGTTCCACTCCCTGACTGCCCTCACTACCTCCCGTGGTAGCCTGTTCTACTCTCTGGCTGCCCTCACTACCTCCCGTGGTAGCCTGTTCTACTCTCTGGCTGCCCTCACTACCTCCTGTGGTAGCCTGTTCCACTCCCTGACTGCCCTCACTACCTCCCGTGGCCGCCTGTTCCACTCCCTGACTGCCTTCACTACCTCCCGTGGTAACCTGTTCCACTCTCTGACTGCCCTCACTACCTCCCGTGGTAGCCTATTCAACTCCCTAACTCCCCTCACTGTCAGAAAGTTTTTCTTAATGTCTAATCTGAATTTCCTTCATTTTAGTTTCATCCCATTGCTTCTTGTACTTTCTTATGCTAATGAATTAGGGTAGTTCCCTCTGCACTGTAACTACCTTTCAGATATTTGTAGACCGCTATTAAGTCTCTTCTCAGCCTTCTCTTTTTCAAACTAAACATCCCTAGTTCTTTTAGCCATTCTTCATATGACATGGTTTGCAGATCTTGGTTGCTCTTCTCTGGACTTGCTCCAATATATCGATGTCTTTCTTGAATTGGCGCATCCAGAACTGTACACAGTATTCCAGGTGGGGTCTGACCAGGGCAGAGTATAGGGGAATAATTACATCTCTTGATCTAGATTCAATAGTACTGCACATTAGTGCTCGTTGTCATTACAGTATTAGGAAACTTACAGATCCACTGCATTTGTATGATGTAATGAAAGTCAGATTTTCCCTTAATTGATAGCCTTTGTAGTATACAAAGTGTCAGATATATTTTGTTATTAATTTTCCTATTCCATCTTTCTTTTGCAAATAGCCTAAAACTCAAATTAGATGAATTCCTAAAAAAAAAAAATGGAAAAAATAACTAAACAATATATACCTTTAAATGCTATTTTGAAAAGTTCTTATCTTCAGTTTCATGGTGCCCGAAATAAATCTAGTTTTCCTCATTAAGAAGAAGATTTTAGAGAAAGCATAGCTAGAAAAAAAATATGCATTCCCTTTATTCTCTACACCTGGATTGGTATCTGCACAGAGACCTGTCAGTCAAAGAAAGTCTAAAAGAAAGAAGACAAAGAGGTTGATTTTTTATTTTTTTTAATTTTTTTTTTAAATGGCATCTCTGAAATCCACAGAGTGTTAGAATCAGTCCTTGACAAGTTGGGGATTTTTCTCGTATGCAAAAAAATGTGGTCTGAGTTTCATTATTGTTTTTGATCAGATTGTCAGTGTTAGTTTTTAGAGTTTTGACAGAGTTTCATGAAATTTTCTCGGTTCAAAAAACAAATAAAAACTGATGGGAGTTTTCTTAATCTTCTCCTATCAAATAGTCTGTTAAAGACGGACAGCACACAGATGGAATGTTTTTTTCATGGATCCATAGACTTGTATTAGCGACTTTGAGATGACAATCGGATCAGTATTGGACAAGTCTCCGCACTTTTGTGTAGACAGCTTGGTCACAGGCAAAAATCAGACACGTGAACTACCCCATAGGCTATATCCAACAGTAAGGAAGAAAAACTGGTGGTACGCACCCTGTCTGAAAACCTTCTTTATTCCATACAAATGTTAAAATTGCAGGAGGGAGATGTGGGAGACTTCTGGGATGACGGTGACCATTTCGCGCACAGTGGTGCTTCATTGGGTCCTGACACTTTGATACAATGTAAAGTAGTCAGTGTGCAGCTTGTATAACAGTGTAAATTTGGTGTGCCTTCTAAATAACTAAACACACAGTCATTAATGTCTACACCGCTGGCAACAAAAGTGAGTACACATTCTGGAGACGTTTTGCCAGTCCAGCCCCTTTACCTGCAGTTTCTTTAGCAAGGCAAAGGTCGTCTTGGAGGTGTGTTTGGGGGTCATTATCATGTTGGAATATGAAGTGAGGGTATCATGCTCTGCCTCAGTATGTCACAGTACATGTTCACATTCATGGTTCCCTCAATAAACTGTAGCTCCCCACAGCTGGCAGCACTCATGCAGCCACAAACCATGACACTTCACCACCATGCTTGACTGTAGGCAAGGCACACTAGTCTTTATACAACTCACCTGGTTGGTGCCGCACACGCTTGACACCATCTGAACCAAATAAGTTTATCTTGGTCTCATTAGGCCACAAAAAATGGTTCCAGAAATCCAGGTCCTTAGTCTGCTTGTCTTCAGCAAACTGTTTGCGAGCTTTTTTATCATCTTTAGAAGGGGCTTCCTTCTTGGATGACAGCCATACAGACCAATTTGATGTGGAGTATGGTCTGAACACTGACATGCTGACCCCCCTGTAACCTGTGCGCAATGCTGGCAGCACTCATATGTCTATTTAGAAACGACAACCTCTGGATGTGATGCTGAGTACGTGCACTCAACTTCTTTGGTTGACCATGGCAAGGCCTGTTCTGAGTGGAACCTGTCTTGTTAAGCTGTTGTATGGTCTTGGCCACCATGCTGCAGCTCAGTTTCAGGATGTTGGCAATCTTGTTATAGCCTCAGCTATATTTATGTAGAGGAACAATTCTTTTATACAGATCCTCAGAGAATTATTTGCCAGGAGGAGCCATGCTGAACTTGCAGTGACCAGAATGAAAGAGTGTGTGAGCGACAACACCAAATTTAGCACATGGGGTGTACTAACTTTTGTGATGTATTGTAGATATGACAAGTTTTAGTGAAGAAAAATAATAGCATTTGTGAGAAAAACGGACATGTGAAGGAGCCCTTAGACTTAGCTCTCTGGTTGCCAGCTTCTATGGTAGTATCTTTCTCTCGATCCCTTCGAGTCCCCTGCTTTCAAGATGAGTGGGGTAAGGCGTGTCATATTTTTTAGCTCAGAAAGTGTGTGTGACTTTCACCCACAATATAAAATAGCACAAATAAAACATCTGTGAATAGCTCTTTGTCTATAGATGAGTCCTGCAGAGGAGTACTGACTGAATATCGCAGTGATGGAGGAGGTGTGGTTATGGCACCCTGCCCGGCCTACTCTAGCCAAGAGTGCCGATGTTTCATCACAGAATTTGTTAACAGGAATGGTTTGAGGTGTCATATGGGTAGCCTGATCAATCAAACATGTTAATAAAGTAATGTGTGGGACCCCCACCATTTGGCATCTACAAGGAACACCAAGTTCCTAATTTTGACCAGGGAGCAAGTCAAAAATTCAATATCCCTGTAGCGTTGAGAGAACAAAACCGCCAACCGGGTTCTTTCTGTCAACCCTATTCATTAAAGTAATCAACTAAGTAAGTTATTATCCATATTCATAACACCAATACAAAAAAAGAAACTGACTCCTAATACTAATTGACAGAAAACCTGACATAAAATAATTTATATGATTTCCACCAATTCTTTGGTAGAGCACGCATATTATTCTGACACATTGGTCCAAATAATTTGTGCTAAAGGAGCCCGGGAGACATGTACTGTATATAGCCAGCGCATCATTTACAGGCAGCATGATCCATCCATAACATATACAGTCAGGGCCAGAAATATTTGGACAGTGACACAAGTTTTGTTATTTTAGCTGTTTACAAAAACATGTTCAGAAATACAATTATATATATAATATGGGCTGAAAGTGCACACTTCCAGCTGCAATATGAGAGTTTTCACATCCAAATCGGAGAAAGGGTTTAGGAATCATAGCTCTGTAATGCATAGCCTCCTCTTTTTCAAGGGACCAAAAGTAATTGGACAAGGGACTCTAAGGGCTGCAATTAACTCTGAAGGCGTCTCCCTCGTTAACCTGTAATCAATGAAGTAGTTAAAAGGTCTGGGGTTGATTACAGGTGTGTGGTTTTGCATTTGGAAGCTGTTGCTGTGACCAGACAACATGCGGTCTAAGGAACTCTCAATTGAGGTGAAGCAGAACATCCTGAGGCTGAAAAAAAAAGAAAAAATCCATCAGAGAGATAGCAGACATGCTTGGAGTAGCAAAATCAACAGTCGGGTACATTCTGAGAAAAAAGGAATTGACTGGTGAGCTTGGGAACTCAAAAAGGCCTGGGCGTCCACGGATGACAACAGTGGTGGATGATCGCCGCATACTTTCTTTGGTGAAGAAGAACCCGTTCACAACATCAACTGAAGTCCAGAACACTCTCAGTGAAGTAGGTGTATCTGTCTCTAAGTCAACAGTAAAGAGAAGACTCCATGAAAGTAAATACAAAGGGTTCACATCTAGATGCAAACCATTCATCAATTCCAAAAATAGACAGGCCAGAGTTAAATTTGCTGAAAAACACCTCATGAAGCCAGCTCAGTTCTGGAAAAGTATTCTATGGACAGATGAGACAAAGATCAACCTGTACCAGAATGATGGGAAGAAAAAAGTTTGGAGAAGAAAGGGAACGGCACATGATCCAAGGCACACCACATCCTCTGTAAAACATGGTGGAGGCAACGTGATGGCATGGGCATGCATGGCTTTCAATGGCACTGGGTCACTTGTGTTTATTGATGACATAACAGCAGACAAGAGTAGCCGGATGAATTCTGAAGTGTACAGGGATATACTTTCAGCCCAGATTCAGCCAAATGCCGCAAAGTTGATCGGACGGCGCTTCATAGTACAGATGGACAATGACCCCAAGCATACAGCCAAAGCTACCCAGGAGTTCATGAGTGCAAAAAAGTGGAACATTCTGCAATGGCCAAGTCAATCACCAGATCTTAACCCAATTGAGCATGCATTTCACTTGCTCAAATCCAGACTTAAGACGGAAAGACCCACAAACAAGCAAGACCTGAAGGCTGCGGCTGTAAAGGCCTGGCAAAGCATTAAGAAGGAGGAAACCCAGCGTTTGGTGATGTCCATGGGTTCCAGACTTAAGGCAGTGATTGCCTCCAAAGGATTCGCAACAAAATATTGAAAATAAAAATATTTTGTTTGGGTTTGGTTTATTTGTCCAATTACTTTTGACCTCCTAAAATGTGGAGTGTTTGTAAAGAAATGTGTACAATTCCTACAATTTCTATCAGATATTTTTGTTCAAACCTTCAAATTAAACGTTACAATCTGCACTTGAATTCTGTTGTAGAGGTTTCATTTCAAATCCAATGTGGTGGCATGCAGAGCCCAACTCGCGAACATTGTGTCACTGTCCAAATATTTCTGGACCTAACTGTATTTAGTAGGGATGAGCAAACCCTAACTGTAAAGTTCAGGGTTCATACAGGACATTGGGTGTCTAGGTCTGAAACTCGAACGCAGACTAAAAAAAGTCTGAATCCGAATTCAGAGTTCTAGTACTGTTCATATGTTAATAAAGTTTGTTGAAAGGCTTCAACGCAACCAGTCAACAAGCCATGTGGAAGATGACTGTATTGACTGTATTGCTGCTATTAACAATAAATATGCAGACAGCAGAGAGGTGATATTATCAGGGTGGGAAGGTCCATTGTTATTTGGCCCTTTTCAGGCTAAAAATAACAGCCTGTAGTCGCACCAGAAGTGGCGCATCCATTAAATGTGCCAATTCTGGCTCTTTGCCTTGCTCTTCCCGATTGCCCTTGTGCGGTGGCAGTTGGGGTAATACTTTTGCAGTTGATGTCAGCTGTGAATTGAAAGATGGCATCAAGCTCAGGGGCTAGTAATGGAGAGGCATCTATCAGACATCCCCATTACTAACCCAGTAATCACAGAGTTAAAAAACACAGACACAGGGAAAAAAAAAGTGTATTTCAATAAACAGTCCCCCAAACTCTCTTGATCACAAATGTATTACTTCAAAATAGATCCTGGAATTTCCAAGTAATCCAAAGAGTAATGTCCCACAGCGTCCATCGATTCCTCTGGGGCGTCTTTCTGATAACTTTGCTTGATAGGCCACTGCAAGTCAGCGACAGTCCAGAATTTCCATGATTGGTGACATCAGGAGCCTCGTTCTGAGAAAGTTCTCAGAATGCAGCTCCATAGGAATCGATGGACATTACTCCAATAATTTTGTGAACAAGGGCATGTGGAGGAGTGTTTATTCAAAGAAACTTTTTTTTTTTCTTGTCTGTTTTATTTTTAACTCTACACTTGCCAGGTTAGTAATAGGGGTGTCAGATAGACACCTATCTATTACTATACCCTGGGCTTGATGCCAGCTGTCAATTCACAGCTGATATCAACTCCAAAAGTATTGCCCTGATTGCTAATGCATCATGGCAATCGGGAACAGCAGGGCAAAGATCCAGAATTGGCACATCTAACGGATACGCAACTTTTGGGTCAACTGTGGATTGGTATTTTCAGGCTGAGAATGGCCAAATAACTTTTGAGCTTTCTCAGCCTGATAATACCAGCCCCCAGCTGTCTGCTTTACCTTGGCTGGTTATCAAAAATAACGAAAAAACGTTTTCCCATAGACAGTGGAAGCTGGAGCACTCCAAATCACAACAAACTCTAGAGTCTCAATACTAAGACATAGTTTTGTCTATAACTGAGCCTTACAACACCTAGAGAGACAATGTCACTGAAAAACGCCGGGAAACTTGTAAATCCTGACTTGGAGCATGGCAGCTTGTAAAACCTGGCTTGGAACTTGAAGCACAAAGGGGAGCGATTGAAGGAAAAGGGAGCATAATGAGTGACTAACCCAAGAATATTAGTGAACTGGAGGCCATTGGCCATAAGGAATGGCGTAAGATCCCTCAAGAACATTGCTAAAATCTGGTGCCTGGATATGCATCATGTTTGCAGCCGGTCATAACAGCCAGAGAGACTCTACTATGTACAAAAGATGTTTGTTTGTCATGAAGGGGGCAAATAATTCTGAGGCTGGAGTAGACAGTAAAAGTGGCATTTTGTGCTGAATTTGGAGAAACCACATGTTAATCAGTTGCACTGAGATATTTAAATTGTTCTTGTTTCTTGGTTTATGGCAAACAGCGTAAAGTTTATAAATGATGCTAATAAACCTAATTTGTAATGGAGGATAAATAATTCTGATTGAAACTGTACATAGCTGTTGAATAACCATTGCTTCATCCTGCAGATGCCAAGATCCACACTCCATTGAAATCTCTTTTATATTAAAGACATTTGGAACAAAAATTATATAGTCCTTTCAACTGATGCAATGTGTAAGCCCGTGACAATATTGGAGCATGGTACTGCCTGTTGTCATTTATACTAGTCCAAAGCTCGCAGCTGTATCCAGCATGTGACAAAACTGTATCTGTATGAATGCGCCTCCTTCTGTCAACTCTTTTTTTTACAGTTTTCATTCAATGAAATCATCCACTTTAGCTCAGCTCTACAATTGAACGATTCTGTTTCCCACCCCCTGTTATTTCAGGGGGGGGTCATTTTACACAATTTGTATCTACAGTGAAGCAGTAGGTTTTCTTATCAAAAACATTTTTTTTTATTTTGTGGGATAAAGTTACAACCAGCCAAGTAGTGCATCTTTGGGATCTATAGATTACTGAAGGCTCATAGAGGAGTCCTGAACAGTTGGGAAATGGGTCTTTTTTGTTGGCAAAATGGTTTTTTTTCTGGTTCACAAAAGGGTCCTGAAGAGTTGGCAAAATGGTTCTTTTTCTGGTTCACAAAGGGGTCCTGAAGAGTTGGCAAAATGGTTCTTTTTGGTTGGTAAAATGGATCTTTTTCTGGCTCACCAAGGGGTCCTGAAGAGTTGGCGAAATGGTTATTTTTCGTTGGTAAAATGGTTCTTTTTCTGGCTCACAAAGGGGTCCTGAAGAGTTGGCAAAATGGTTCTTTTTCTGGCTTACAGAGGAGTCCTGAAGAGTTGGCAAAATGGTTCTTTTTGGTTGGCAAATTGGTTCTTTTTCTGGCTCACAAAGGGGTCCTGAAGAGTTGGCAAAATGGTTATTTTTGGTTGGTAAAATTGTTCTTTTTCCTTGCTCACAAAGGGGTCCTGAAGAGTTGGAGAAATGGTTCTTTTTCGTTGGTAAAATGGTTCTTTTTCTGGCTCACAAAGGGGTCCTGAAGAGTTGGCAAAATGGTTCTTTTTCTGGCTCATAGAGGAGTCCTGAACAGTTGGGAAATCGGTCTTTTTTGTTGGCAAAATGGTTCTTTTTCTGGTTCACAAAGGGATCCTGAAGAGTTGGCAAAATGGTTCTTTTTCGTTGGCAAAATGGTTCTTTTTCTGCCTTACAGAGGAGTCCTGAAGAGTTGGCAAAATGATTATTTTTGGTTGGCAAAATGGTTCTTTTTCTGGCTCACAAAGGGGTCCTGAAGGGTTGGCAAAATGGTTATTTTTGGTTGGTAAAAGTGTTCTTTTTTCTTGCTCACAAAGGGGTCCTGAAGAGTTGGAGAAATGGTTATTTTTCGTTGGTAAAATGGTTCTTTTTCTGGCTCACAAAGTGGTCCTGAAGAGTTGGCAAAATGGTTCTTTTTCTGGCTCATAGAGGAGTCCTGAACAGTTGGGAAATGGGTCTTTTTTGTTGGCAAAATGGTTCTTTTTCTGGCTTACAAAGGGGTCCTGAAGAGTTGGCAAAATGGTTCTTTTTCTGGTTCACAAAGGGATCCTGAAGAGTTGGCAAAATGGTTCTTTTTCGTTGTCAAAATGGTTCTTTTTCTGCCTTACAGAGGAGTCCCGAAGAGTTGGCAAAATGGTTCCTTTTCTGGTTCACAAAGGGGTCCTGAAGAGTTGGCAAAATGGTTCTTTTTGGTTGGCAAAATTGTTCTTTTTCTGTCTCACAAAGGGGTCCTGAAGAGTTGGCAAAATGGTTCTTTTTCTGCTTTTTCTGGCTTACAAAGGGGTCCTGAAGAGTTGGCAAAATGGTTCTTTTTCGTTGGTAAAATGGTTCTTTTTCTGGCTCACAAAGGGGTCCTGAAGAGTTGGCAAAATGGTTCTTTTTCTGGTTCACAAAGGGGTCCTGACGAATTGGCAAAATGGTTCTTTTTAGTTGGCAAAATGGTTCTTTTTCTGGCTCACAGAGGGGTCCTGAAGACCACATAGGTTTTATTTTCATTACGCAACCTCTTTGAAAGTTTTAGACAGTGTATAAGGAACCATGGAGTGTTTGGATAAAGGTAACACTTTTCATTAGATCAATGGAAATACAGAAGTAGCATAGTCAGCCCTTATGTTCTCCATTGCAATTTGTTCTCTTAATTGGTTGGAGACTAAAACTTATCAAACTTTTATACAATATCCTAAGGACTTACTGTGAGGCAAATCCCGGGATATGAAGATGAATTATGACTTCCAGTCATAATCGCTCATCACTCCCTGGCAGTGCCCCCCTCCCTTCTTGTCCTCAATGTCCAGCATCTGTGAAGGTGTCACATCCCATGGCCATCTCCTATGATATGGAAATTAGGTGATGTGGGAACAATGGACACAGGATGACTCCCTGCCGTGACCCTGTGGTAGGAGCTGCTATCTCATTAGCAAGCTTGGAAGTATCCAGACAGAACGACTCCAGTAAAAAATGGTTCATATCTCGCAAGCCATATTTCCGATAAATATGGCAACCATAAAAATGGTGTCTCCGCATGCGGACGATGCTGGCACACCCTTTTTATGGGAGCGGGAGCTTGGGAAATACCCCAGGCGTGATATCAGCCAATGGGGAACTAGTAGACAAGTCATGAGTCCTCTCGTTCCGTAGCTAAATTCATAGCTGTCACAATGAGAGCGTCGGCGTCCGCCTACGACGCTCCTAGGCCAAGTTATGGCCATATTCCATGTTGTGGATTTGGTCCATAACTCCAGCCAGGGGTGGAGCAGTGCTCCCTCTGAGGTCACTAAGGTAGGAGGGGACCTGGATTTGCCCAGGTTGATAACCCTACTTCGGCCATTTTCCAGGGTTCTTTCGCTGGGGGTCACGTGTAGGAAACATCTGTGGGAGTTCCTGGAAACCTGGTCTACAGCGCCCCCCTGTGGCCAGACGCACAAGGTAACTGATTGAATTGCATACCTGTTTGTAAACCATGCTTTATCTGTAACTGTACTCTGACATATGTATATTCTGTAGATTCCCTATTGTATATATTGTAGTTTCTAGTGTGCTTTAGGCTGATTAAATTATATAATTAATCTTGGGCTGTTCTGTTATCTCGATCTTGAATCCCACGTCTGTGTGTTCGGCTAATAGTTACCGTGAAGCGGTTGGTGGCAGCGAGTTGTGCCAAGGATTATTGTGGGGAGGCCAGTGAGATCCGGGGAGGTTTTATATATTCCGCCCGCGGAGGTCGGGGGAATATATACCCTACTCTCACTGGGGACCCTTCAATAATCGGCATAAGTAGTATAGCGGCCTCCTTGCTTATTGTCGGGCAATTCCATAATTGGCCTGACTATAAGAGGGGCGCTAGAGAGCGCGTCACGTGCTCTGTCTGTCGGTCGGGAGGTATAAAGGAGGGGTGACCCCCACTTGTTACCCCCCGATTGTGACGTACTGGTAGCCAGCGCGGGGGATTTCTGAGTGACCCCCCCGGTGGTTTGTGACATATTGGTGGCATAGCGGTGGGATCGAGATAATAGTGTGTGTGAGTGTGAGACCCATACTCCCAGACACTAAAGACTGCCTGCAGCAGCTGTGGCTGCTGGGGTCTTCAGACTAGCTCAACACTAGAGTGTCAGAGTGCAGATACTGTAAGGTGTGTGGAGGCATCAGGTGTCAGTTCTGTGTCAGTGACCAAAAGTCTGCAAGAATGGCTGAGAGCACCAGGAGCAAAGCCAAAGGAATGGCCGATGCTAAGGCCAGAGACGATGAGGAGGTTGTCCACGAGTCCTCCAGGAGCCAGACGCCAGAGAACAGCTCTGCAGAGGACATCGCACAACCTGGCACTGCTGGACAAAATGAGGAGGAGCTCGCCCAAGGGTCCTCAACGAGCCAGATGCCAGCCCTCCGCTCTGAAATGGACAGTGAATCACCTGGCTCTGCAGCGTGCCGCAGATCACCACTTGCCAATCCCTCCGGCCTGAGAGGTGCAGAGGCCCTCCTTCAAGCTGCCTTGGCCAGGCTTATGGCTGGAGACCGGGATACCTACGAGATACTCATGGCCGAGCGTGGGCGACAGGCAGCGCGTGACGCTGAGGCTGCGGAGCGGCAAGCAGCGCGTGAGGCTGCGGAGCGGCAGGCAGCGCGTGAAGAGCGAGAGCGACAGGCAGACCGTGACTACCAGCTGCAGCTAGCTCAGCTCCGGCCCTCATCAGCCACATGTGACCTTCAAAACACCAAACTTCCAAAGGTCCGTGTTGAGGACTTCCCAGTGCTGGAGAAGGATGGAGACTTGGACTCTTTCCTGACTGCTTTTGAACGGACTTGCTTGCAGCACCATCTGGACAAGGATCAGTGGGCCAAATACCTGACCCCCCGTCTAAGGGGTAAGGCCCTGGATATCCTTGGGGACTTGCCTGCTGAGGCAGATCAGGGCTACGACACCATCAAGCGGGCCCTGATCCAACAGTACAACCTCACTCCAGAGTCCTACCGCAAGAAGTTCCGGACCCTGCAAAAGGGACCAAAGGACTCCTGGGCTGACCACCGGCGGGCACTTGCCCGAGCTGCCGACCACTGGACCCAAGGCCTGCAGCTTTCCACCGGACCGGAGATCCTGGACTTGTTCATCACGGAGCAACTCTTGTGGAACTGCCCTGAGGATCTCCGCCAGTTCATCCGAGACCAGAAGCCAAAGGGGTCCACGGCTACAGCTGCCCTGGCCGATGACTACACCAACAATCGGGCTCCTGACGCCAGGAGAGCAGCCACCAGCAGCACCTGGAGAGGGGGTAAGATGAACTCTGCGACTGCCCCACCTGCCCCTAGACTGCAGGGGGTGTCCCCCTCAACTCCCCTCTCCAGGCCCGTGGCAGAACCAAGACGGTGCCACCAGTGCAACTTACCTGGACACTTCAAGGCCATGTGCCCTCAGCGTCCCAAGGCCCCGGCTCCGTCCCCGTCCCAAGGGCCGCCCAAGGTGTATTGTGTGGGTGGGGGTGGTGGTAGGTCCCTGGACAGCTTCCAACCTGTCACCGTCGGCCGGTCTGTGACCATAGGACTGCGAGACAGCGCCTCGGAGGTGACTCTGGTGCGGCCTGAGATGGTGTCCCCCCAAGACTTGATCCCTGGAAAAACCCTCGCTGTCTCCGGGATTGGAGGCATTGACCCGGCGCTGCCTGTTGCTGACATTTATGTGGACTGGGGCGCAGGGCGAGGGGTGAGGGAGGTGGGGGTAACTGATCGGATCCCTGCAAACGTGCTACTTGGGACAGATTTGGGGCAGATAACCTCCCAGTTTGGGCCCCCCCCAAGGGCTGAACCTTCAGCCCGTACTGACATGACTCCTAACAATGTTAATGTGTTATCTATGAATGATGTAAGGGAGGAGGGAGTGAACTCTGATATTTCTGCTTGCATAGACACCATAGACACACACTCAGCTGCAGCTGTGACAGGGGAGGGGGTCAGAGAAAGGTGTGACAATGCCTCTACAAGTAATCAGCCTGTGAGCTGGGATCTGTTGCCCTCTGCAGGGATAAGCAGAGAGCAGGGTGCTGCAGGGGGAGGACCAGTGTGTGGGGTGGGGGCTACCACAGCAAATGTGGGGTCCCCAGAGATTTCACAGCGGGGTTCTGTTGCTGCAGGAGGGGAACAGGCAGGTGAGATTGGGGCCGGTCCAGGAGCGGAAGTGCTCCCAGGTAAGATCTCGGTGCATGGCTCCCCCACAACCGGGGTGTCAGGAAGCCAGGTAGGTCTGCCTGAACCGGCGACTTGGTCAGGAACGGAGGAGGAGCAGGCACGACCCACGGTCGCAGCGGCTGTGGCCGCTGTCACCCGCAGTGGGAGTGCTGGAAGCCAAGGGGCCTCCCGGAGGTCCGATAGCTCTTCCCCTTCTGACCAAGTGGCAGCCGAGTCAGGTGGAGGCCAGGACACAGGTCCCGGGGTACTGACTGAAGATGTGACAGTCTCGTCGATTCTGGCCACATCTAGTCAGGGGTTTCAGGCAGCGTTAGAAGCTGACGACAGCCTGAAAGCTCTTAAGGAGCAGGCGGCACAGCCTCCCTCGGACTCGGACCCGGAGCGAGTGGTCTGGGACCAAGGACGGCTGTACCGGGCCACGGTCCAGCAGGGTTCACCGGAGGCGTGGCCCAGGGACCGACAGTTGGTGGTACCCTATCCGTTCCGGACGGAGTTGTTGCGGATCGCACATGAGATTCCGATGGCCGGACACCTAGGGATCGCTAAGACCAAGGCCAGGTTAAACCAGCATTTCTACTGGCCAAAAATGGGGGCCGATGTGGCTGCCTACTGCCGTTCGTGTGAAACCTGTCAGAGAGTGGGGAAGGCGGGGCCACGCCCCAAAGCCCCACTGGTATCTCTGCCCATCATCGATGAGCCTTTCAGGAGGGTGGCTGTGGATCTGGTCGGCCCGCTGGCCATCCCCAGCAGCTCCGGGAAACGCTTCATACTGACGGTAGTGGACTATGCCACCCGGTACCCAGAAGCAGTGGCCTTGTCGTCCATTCGGGCTGACAAGGTGGCCACCGCATTGCTGGAGATTTTCTCCCGAGTGGGTTTTCCCCAGGAAATGCTCACTTACCGGGGGACCCAATTCATGTCCCAGCTGATGGAGGCCCTCTGTAAGCAAGTCCAGGTGCGACATCTGGTGGCCAGCCCGTACCATCCACAGACTAATGGCCTGTGCGAGCGGTTTAATGGCACCTTAAAGCAGATGCTTAAGATGTTGGTCGACTCCCATGGGCGTGACTGGGAGCGGTATCTCCCACACCTGTTATTTGCTTACCGGGAGGTTCCACAGGCCTCAACAGGATTCTCACCGTTTGAGCTCCTGTACGGGCGACGTGTGCGGGGCCCCCTGGCTCTGGTGAAAGAGGCTTGGGAAGGGGATTTGGCCACCCCTGGAGTGTCGGTTATCGAGTATGTCATGCGCTTCCGGGACAAAATGCAGGCCTTGACGCAACTGGTACACGACAATATGGCTCAAGCCCAGGCCGATCAGAAGCGTTGGTACGACCAGAACGCTTGTGAGAGGACCTACCAAGTGGGTCAAAAGGTGTGGGTACTGGTCCCCGTACCACAGGACAAGCTTCAGGCAGCCTGGGAAGGCCCATACCTCGTGTACCAGCAGCTCAACCCTGTGACGTACCTGGTCACCCTGGACCCTGCCCGTGGAAGGCGGAAGCCCTTCCATGTGAACATGATGAAGGCACATCATGAGCGGGAGGCGTGTGCGCTCCCCGTGTGCAACCTGCCCGAGGAGGGAGAAGCGGAAACCCTCTTGGATATGCTAGCCCAGGTTAGGGCCGGCGGATCCATTGAGGATGTGGAGGTTGGCCACCAGCTCTTGGAGGACCAACGGTCCCAGCTGTGGGCCACCCTCCTCCCCTTCCGGGGGTTGTTTACCAACCAGCCCGGAAGGACTGACTTGGCTGTCCATCACGTGGACACTGGGGATCATCCCCCGATCCGGCGTTCAGCATATCGGGTCTCCCTGGAGGTGCAGCAACACATGCGCCAGGAGATTGACGAGATGCTGAAGCTGGGGGTGATCCAGGCATCCAACAGCGCTTGGGCCTCGCCTGTAGTCCTCGTCCCTAAGAAGGACCGAACCACTCGGTTCTGCGTGGACTACAGGGGGCTCAATGCTGTCACGGTCGCCGATGCGTACCCAATGCCACGCATCGATGACCTGCTCGATCAGTTGGCCGGGGCTCAGTACCTGACCATCATGGACCTGAGCCGGGGATATTGGCAGATCCCCCTGACTCGCAAGGCCAGGGAACGCTCTGCTTTTATTACCCCATTTGGACTGTACGAGTCCACGGTGATGCCATTCGGGATGAGGAATGCCCCTGCCACTTTCCAGCGGATGGTCAACACCCTGCTCAAGGGACTTGAAGGGTACGCGGCCGCGTACCTGGATGACATTGCCGTCTTCAGTCCCACCTGGGAGGACCACCTAGAGCATCTAGCACAGGTGCTCAGGCGGATCCACCAGGCAGGTTTGACCATCAAGCCGGGAAAGTGTCAGCTGGCCATGAGCGAGGTCCAGTACCTCGGTCACCGGGTAGGCGGGAGAACACTGAAGCCCGAGCCTGAGAAAGTGGAAGCCATCGCATCCTGGCCCACCCCCAGGACCAAGAAGCAGGTGATGTCCTTCTTGGGGACCGCTGGGTACTATAGGAGGTTTGTTCCATGCTATAGTAGCCTGGCAAAGCCCTTGACGGACCTCACCAAGAAGAAGCTGCCCTCTGCAGTCGATTGGACAGTGGACTGCGAGACAGCCTTCCGGGCCCTAAAGGACGCCCTGTCCAGCCCGCCCGTGCTACAGGCAGCCGACTTCACGCGGCCGTTTGTAGTACAGACCGACGCCAGTGACTTCGGCCTCGGTGCGGTACTCAGCCAGGTGGACTCTGCGAGCCAAGAGCACCCAGTCTTGTACCTGAGCAGGAAGCTGTTACCAAGGGAAGTGGCCTATTCCACGATGGAGAAGGAGTGCCTGGCCATAGTGTGGGCCCTGCAGCGTCTGCAACCCTATCTATACGGGCGCCACTTCATCGTGGAGACGGACCACAATCCCCTCAGCTGGTTGCACACCGTCTCTGGGACGAATGGGCGATTGTTGCGATGGAGCCTTGTGCTCCAGCAATACAACTTCACCATTCGCCACAAAAGGGGCCGTGACCACGGTAACGCAGACGGGCTGTCCCGACAAGGAGAGGTCGCGGACGGGCGCACGGGGGAACACCGGAGTGTGCTGCCCCCTAGCGCCCTCAAAAGGGGGGAGGTGTGAGGCAAATCCCGGGATATGAAGATGAATTATGACTTCCAGTCATAATCGCTCATCACTCCCTGGCAGTGCCCCCCTCCCTTCTTGTCCTCAATGTCCAGCATCTGTGAAGGTGTCACATCCCATGGCCATCTCCTATGATATGGAAATTAGGTGATGTGGGAACAATGGACACAGGATGACTCCCTGCCGTGACCCTGTGGTAGGAGCTGCTATCTCATTAGCAAGCTTGGAAGTATCCAGACAGAACGACTCCAGTAAAAAATGGTTCATATCTCGCAAGCCATATTTCCGATAAATATGGCAACCATAAAAATGGTGTCTCCGCATGCGGACGATGCTGGCACACCCTTTTTATGGGAGCGGGAGCTTGGGAAATACCCCAGGCGTGATATCAGCCAATGGGGAACTAGTAGACAAGTCATGAGTCCTCTCGTTCCGTAGCTAAATTCATAGCTGTCACAATGAGAGCGTCGGCGTCCGCCTACGACGCTCCCAGGCCAAGTTATGGCCATATTCCATGTTGTGGATTTGGTCCATAACTCCAGCCAGGGGTGGAGCAGTGCTCCCTCTGAGGTCACTAAGGTAGGAGGGGACCTGGATTTGCCCAGGTTGATAACCCTACTTCGGCCATTTTCCAGGGTTCTTTCGCTGGGGGTCACGTGTAGGAAACATCTGTGGGAGTTCCTGGAAACCTGGTCTACAGCGCCCCCCTGTGGCCAGACGCACAAGGTAACTGATTGAATTGCATACCTGTTTGTAAACCATGCTTTATCTGTAACTGTACTCTGACATATGTATATTCTGTAGATTCCCTATTGTATATATTGTAGTTTCTAGTGTGCTTTAGGCTGATTAAATTATATAATTAATCTTGGGCTGTTCTGTTATCTCGATCTTGAATCCCACGTCTGTGTGTTCGGCTAATAGTTACCGTGAAGCGGTTGGTGGCAGCGAGTTGTGCCAAGGATTATTGTGGGGAGGCCAGTGAGATCCGGGGAGGTTTTATATATTCCGCCCGCGGAGGTCGGGGGAATATATACCCTACTCTCACTGGGGACCCTTCAATAATCGGCATAAGTAGTATAGCGGCCTCCTTGCTTATTGTCGGGCAATTCCATAATTGGCCTGACTATAAGAGGGGCGCTAGAGAGCGCGTCACGTGCTCTGTCTGTCGGTCGGGAGGTATAAAGGAGGGGTGACCCCCACTTGTTACCCCCCGATTGTGACGTACTGGTAGCCAGCGCGGGGGATTTCTGAGTGACCCCCCCGGTGGTTTGTGACACTTACTATAAATGTGTATTGTTGGAATTTATTGTTGAAATTCTGAATATACTGAAGAAAGCCTGAACCCTGGAATTGTAGATTCCGCAATAACCTGCAGGACCGTTGAACAATAAACACACATTACTCAGATAATTTTAGCCACAGCAGCCATTTTATTTAACAAATACATAACATAAAAATACTAAGAACTTGGTAAAGTTCTTGAAGTTATACAAAAATCTGGTAATTCACATAAGCAAAACCATAAACCAAATTGCTATTTTATTATTTATTATCTATTATTATAGCGCCATCAATTCCATGGCGCTTTACATGTGAAAGGGGTGTACATAATAGGGACAAGTACAATAATCATAAACAATACAAGGCACATACTGGTACAGGAGGATAGAGGTCCCTGCCCACGAGGGCTCACAGTCTACAAGGGATAGGCTCGGGAGCACCAAAACACGAAGTGTTGTATATATCATTAGCAAACCCCCATGGGAGCCCGATATTCACGACCGGGATCCCCCCAAAATCACCAGGGAAACCAAGTGTTTGTTGAAAATTAGAGAAACCATACCCGAATGGATTCACCAGAACAATTTAAAACCAACTTCAAGGATCCACCAAAACATGCCACCATGACCCTATTAAAAACCCCAATCACCCTCTCTCTGTTCTCCCTGGAGAGTACACTGGCATATCCGCAGCAATAAATTGACATGCTGAAGCATGTCAATTTATCAGTTTACGCTGCGGGAAAAGCAAGCACAGTGGGCATGGGGTTTCTAGAAATCCATCCACTTTACTTGTGCTGGACAACGCAGCATTTTTGATGAAGCGAAAACAGACTGCGTCCAAAACGCTGTGAACCCTGGTCGTGGGCACACAGTCTAAGACTTCTGGTGTAGCGCATGGGGGCACACGCCAATTTTCAGACGCTGCTGATTCGTGAACAACGCCGGTGTTTATGAATTGGTTCCATAGTTTGAAGAGCCAGCCGAAGACCATAGAAACAGGCAGATTTCTCCTCTCATCACTATAGTTGATTATTTTGACAATTATTTGGGGCAAGGAGAAGCTGACGGGGACGGCCAGACTAGATACATCTATTAGTATGGTATCTGGCCAGATCTTCAAACTTGTAATTGTGCAGCCAATCTCTGATTGATGTTGCCCATGGTTTGGGCAGTATAAATTAAGTTACAGGTTTCTTTTAAGTGAAAACATAAGTGAGAAAATAGGCATCAATCAATACAATAAAATGCAACCTTTCAGTTTCTCTTTCCTTTTTTTTCACGTGCTTTCACATGAATATTTTGTGTATTTGCATCTAAAGGCCCCGTTACACGCAACGATGTATCTAACAATATATCGCCGGGGTCACGAATTCCGTGACGCACATCCGGCATTGTTAGCAACGTCGTTGCGTGTGACACCAATGAGCGACCGTTAACAATGGAAAATACTCACCAAATCGTCCATCGTTGACATGTCGTTTATTTTCAAAAAATCGTTGATTGGTGAAGACGCAGGTTGTTTGTCGTTCCCGAGGCAGCACACATCGCTATGTGTGACACCTCGGGAACGACGAACTACAGCTTACCTGCGACCGCTGGCAATGAGGAAGGAAGGAAGTGGGCGGGATGTTACGGCCGCTCATCTCCGCCCCTCCACTTCTATTGGGCGGCCACTTAGTGACGCCGCTGTGACGCTGCACGAACCGCCCCCTTAGAAAGCAGCGACGTCGCTAGGAAGGTAAGTATTTGTGACGGCTCCTAACGATATTGCACGCCACGGGCAGCAATTTGCTCGTGACGCACAAACGACGGGGCGGGTGCTTTCTCCGTGTAAAGCCCCCATTTAGGCTATGTGCGCATGTTGAGTATTTGCGGCAGATTTGAGCTTGTGTGGCCCTTGCCTCCTGGATATCTGCTTACTGGGGCATTGTGCACTCCTGCCTGGAATGCCGGTGCACTGATGTTAACCAGAACCAGCAACTCACCGAGCTTCAGAGCAGTGATTTACAAGCTTGTACGCACTGCTCTCCTTGCCTGGAAGATTGATAATGGTTGATAGACTGCACCACTGGCTTATCACCATAACAATGAGCAGGGAACAATAAAAAAATCCCTTTATTCTTGAGAGGATTATTAATAAGTAGAGATGAAGCATTTCTTAAACTAATATTTACCACGATGCAGATAGCGAACACTTAACAAAAGCCATTGAACTTGTGTATATCTGTGCCGACTTACACTTTTCTGCATCAGGATATCTTTTGGTATCGGGATAACTTTGCCATTTTAAGAAATGCTACATCTGTACAACCCTTTCTTAAATACTATATTTCCATGTGTAAAATAAAAGCAGCCTGTACTTACCTCCGGTGCCAACACCATTTCAGTGGCATCAAAGTCGGATCTCCTGGGGCTCTTGTGACATTGTTCTGTCATGTGAGCACCTGCAGCCAACCACTTTCCACTAATAGACCCCTTCATTCTTGCTTCCTTCAGACGAAATTGACATTTGAAAGACATGAGAGCTGCATCTTCTCTCTAATTTTCTCTAAATTTCAGTGAGGAAGTGAGAGTGAAGCGGCCCATTGGTGGCCAGTGATTGGAACTGTGCCAGCACCGGAGGTGAGTACAGACTATATAGCAATGGAGAAGGGGTTGTCCAAAAAGTGGGTCACCCTTTGAGTAGCAAACTGCACACATCTACTCATCAAATCTGAAATCTGTACGGTTTTAGAAACTTAAAGAGGTGATGACTACTCTGCAATAGTGGCCACCTCCCTGTAAAACTGATAGGGAAAGCTTTTTCTAAATACCTTGTTCAGCCAATTCTGACTGTGAGCGGTTCTATTGTAGTCCACTCATCCCCATGAAGTGACCGCCGGATTTCCATGACTTCTTGGATCCGGTGGTGTCACTTCAACTTCCAGTTTGCCTGACATCACGGAGACCGACCCCAGTCTTCCTGAGTGATTGGGCTGTGGGCAGCATTTCGCCGCTCATCTCAGCCCAGCGTCACAGCGCAGCATCGCTCCTGCGTGCGGCACTCTGCAGTGAAGAAGAGAGCGCGCAACATGCTGCATTGTGACGCTGGGCTGTGACGAGCGGTGAAATGCTGCCCACAGCCCAATCACTCAGGAAGACTGGGACCGGCCACGGTGATGTCGAGTTAACTGGAACTTGACGTGACATCACCAAATCCCAGAGGTCACGGAGCCCTTGGGGGTCCCTTCATGGGAATGAGCAGACAGCAATAGCGCCGCTCAGAGGCAGAATTGGCTGAACAAGGTATTTAGAAAAAGCCTTCCCTATCAGGTTTACAGGGCTGTGACCACTATTGCAGAGTAGTGAACCACCTCTTTAAAAGCAAAGTGTCATTCATTCGGCTGGTAGCAAATCTCGACAGTTCCTATAACACATATGATGGCATGTGGATCAGTTATTCAATGGATAGGAAATAATTCTTTCCGGCTGCCTCCCCTCTGGTTTTTTTTCCCCAGTAAATGTGCTATGTTAATAAGAAGCAGTTGTCTAGCAGTGTTTGGAATACGTTTCGCAGTATCTTGGATCCGGAATGTCTCTTTTCCTCATTTCCTCTTTGTCCTAATGCATTTCCAATGTCTACTCAGCATTCTTGTATATACTTTTTTGTGTCTGTTGGGGGCCACACCCTTCCTTTCCCAGCTGTGAGGGTCTCCATGCACCACATTCCTCATGACGCTGTTCGGTCTTTTTATAGACGCTATTAAGATGGTTATTAGGTTTCTGCCGTTGGGCTGCTTTATAAAGCCCGTTCTTGGCACTGACGGGATGTAGACAACTGCAGCCTGTAGGACCTGCATTAATCGCAGAAGTATCGGAATGAAAGCCTTGGCAGGCAGCGAACTGGCTTAACAGATGGAGAGGAGTCCAACAACAGCTTTAAGAATTGAAAACTTGTACATCTGACTTCTATTTCCCTTTGCACTGAATAATAAGCCAGTTTAGGTCTGTAATAAAAACTGATTCTAGTAAAAACTTAGTTTGGAGTGAAGGAAAGTCTTTGGAGCCTCTTTAAAGACTTTGTTGCCCTCTTGGGATCTAAGGAATCTTACATTTCTCACTATTGACCTGGAGATCTGCCAGCAAAATGCATGAGGCTCTAGGGTGACTTCACAACCAGATGATTTTTTTTGCTGAAATTTCAGCCACTGTTTGATTGTTTGGAACGGTGCTTATAGAAATCAATCTTCTTGCCGCCAAAACAAGCTGATTTAGATTAATGGCGGAGATTGTCAGTCTCAGAATTTCTGCAACAAATCTGCATATAAATATTGTCTGGAGAAACCTTTGTTCTAAATGATATGACCATTGGAGAGAGTAAGGGGTACTTTACACGCTGCAACATCGCTAGCATTTGCTGGCGATGTCGCGTGCGATAGCACCCGCCCCCATCGTACGGCCGATATGTGGTGATCGCGCAAACATTATCGCTACGGCAGCGTCACACGCACATACCTGTGCAGCAACGTCGCTGTCACCGGTGAACCGCCTCCTTTCTAAGGGGGAGGTGCGTTCAGCGTCACAGCGACGTCACAGCAGCATCACTAAACCGCCGCCCAATAGAAAAGGAGCAAGTAAGCAAAGGAACCAATAGTTTGTGTTCCTTCCAGGACAGGGGCTCACAGTTTGTTTGGAAAATAGCACCAGTGAGATTATATTAAAATTTAACCTTTATTTTATTCCTTAAAACACACAAAAAGCAATATTAAAATACCAAAAGGTTTGACCATGCAGATCACAGATCACACACTGCCCAGAGCTGTATATAAAGCTCAAAAGGGCTATAAATATGTCCCTTGGGCAAGGTAAACAATGGGGACAGCTAAATCATGTGTTGAGAGCAAAGCAGGTTTAGCGGTGGAGCGGTACCCCGGGGCAACAGTTGGTGCTCGTGAGAGTCTATGGTGTGATTTTGTGTGAATAATACGGTGCAGGGCCGACAGGCAGTGAAAGAAATAGGCACAAATAGTAGTCTCTTTACCTTCTCCTCTTTTACTTGGCAAACGGTTAGTCCTGGGAGACCGTTACAGGTGGTAGAGGGCTCCGGCCGGCCTGGAAGTAACTGAGGTATCTTTTTGGCCAGATGAGTATGAGGCCTACTCCTGTTCTTTCCTTACTGTTATAGGACCCTGCTCTCTGGATTGGAAATGGCCCTCTTGCTGCTGGGACCTGTGGTTCGTCCCTTTTTCTGTGTGGTAGGCTGCGCAGGCCCTCTCTGGTGCTTCTCTGCTGGAGTCCACACCGGGCCCTTGGGATGCAGCTGTACCTTCAGATTGCTTCTGGGCCAGGGGGCTTGTAGCTCTCTTGCCCTCCGGATTCGGCTACCAGGGAAGGATTTTACACCCTGGCAACCACAGACTCCGATGTCCGAGTCTCTTCTGTGCCTCTCTGCTCCTCCTGCTTCACTGGGCCAAGCTACTCCAGCTCCAGGCCCCAGTCCGCAGGACAGCACTACTCTGCGTCTGCTTCCTCTGCTTTCTCTCTACAGACTGACCACTCACTCCTCCCTCAGGTCAGACTTGAGGAATGCTCCCTGGAACTCCAGGTTCAGAGCTTCCCCTGCTGACCTGAGAGAGGATGGTGTTGGGTGTTGGTACCTACTGGCCAATAGACCTCCCAATTACCTCCAGGCTCAGCATCACCCTTGGAGGGGCAATGCTGTTGTCGCGACCAGGTCCTGGGGCGCCACATCAACACATAATTTAAGCAAAAAACAGGGAAGATCTCACCCATTCAGATGATCTTCTATTGCTTATCACAGCATCTCTTGCTGACAGGGCCAGAATGGGGCTTGGATTCCAGGTTGATGTAACTCACCCTAAACCCCATTGACTCCCGTCCTTACAAGGACTGTCCACAACTGAACCTATTGTTGTCCTTGTACAAAACAGCCCCACATGCCTCCCGACGCGTTTCGTCACGTTTTAGTGACTCCTCAGGGGACCAAGCATGGGTTAGAAGTATCAGGGCCAGTGATGGTGTAATGCCTGCAAGGTCCACACACACCAAATGCTGCACGTTTTATATACAGCTCTGGGCAGTGTGTGATCTGTGATCTGCATGGTCAAACCTTTTGGTATTTTAATATTGCTTTTTGTGTGTTTTAAGGAATAAAATAAAGGTTAAATTTTTAATATAATCTCACTGGTGCTATTCCCCAATAGAAAAGGAGGGGAGGAGAGGCGCGGCCGGAACATGCCGCCCACCTCCTTCCTTCCTCCTTTTCCAGTGGACGGAGGTAAGGTGATGGTTGTCGCTCCTGCGGTGTCACACACAGCGATGTGAGGTGCCGCAGAAGCGACGAACCACATCGCTACTGAGCAGAAAACGATATTTTGTTTTAGAACGACCTCTCCATGACCACCGATTTTTCCCTCTTTTGCGATCGTTTACGGTCGCTCAGAGGAGTCACACACTGCGATCTCGCTAATGAGGCCGGATGTGCGTCACAACCACCGTGACCCCGACGATATCTCCATAGCGATATCGCAACGTGTAAACCCCCTTAGGACCATTTTAGAGAACATTGCATCTTGTGAGGACAAGGATCAATGTGGTGCAGTTTTGTTGGGTAATTAAAGAGGACCAACCACCAGGATTTTCCTATGTAAACTAAAGCCAGTGCTATATTGGCGCTATCATGCTGATTCTATACATACCTTTAGTTGTGAGATTGGATGTAAAGTTTCTGAAATACAGGCAAGTAAAGTTTGTGAAATTCATTGTTATTTGATTGATAGCAGCTACAGAATATCTAATAGGTGGGTCAGATTTTGCTAACTATTTGCACCCCATCTGCCTGCCTGTCCTTCCTCCCCCTGTCTGTTATTACAGGGGGAATAAATAGGGAGGAAGGACAGGGGAAAGGAAGGACAGTCAGGCAGACAGGGGCGGCCAACCTCGTTTGGTGCGCTCAGAGAACTTCTTTCATTTTTGGTCCATATTGGGAGGTCCTGCCTGAGGGATCGCCCTCTATTATGTCAATATATAATATGGTCAAAAGTTGTATTTAGGAGACCTGTAAGTATTAATGCTTTATAGTTAAGTAAAAAAAAAATGTCAAAAGTCCTTTAGTTAGTTTTGTTTTTGAATGGACACTTGGCCATGGCAAACAATAACTCCTTGGCTTTCATTTTTTAAAAACAGCTACTTGCATATACAGGATGCATTATTCCATGAAACAATACGTGGTCTGTTTATTCCATTATCACTAGCACGACGGCCGGCTTGGCACTGGGATATGTCACATGACCAGATGTGGAGAAGTCAGTACTTTCTAATCAGTGGTGACTGCACACAAGTAACAGATACAGTGGGTACGGAAAGTATTCAGACGCCTTTAAATTTTTCACTCTGTTTCATTGCATTTCATTGCAGTTACACGGAGTTTTGCATAATCTGCACCAACTGTCATGGCGACATTGGACTCTGTTCAGATTGCAGATTCTGACACTCCACCCGATAACTTCTCTAGTGTCTGGCGTCAACACAAGCAGACTTAGGTGTCGACTTGCTGTGTGCTGATTCATAGACAGGCTAGGAGGAATTAATCTTTACTAGTCTGCTTGTGCCTTTAATCACATATTGTGAGGAGGCCTATCACATCTGCTCCCCTCCTATTTATGCTGGTTGAGTCCTTCTACCCCTGCCAGCTATAGTTTATTCTGTATTGGTCAGTGATGTGTGATGTCCCAGACTCTCTCTGGTGAAAGTTGTGCTTTTTGCTTGGTGCAATTGTGCAGTGTACCCCTTTTCTTTTGTACTTCCTTCTCCTGTGTTTCCTCCTGAATCTCTTATTGTCTTACCCTGTATGTGTGCGTGCTCTGTGACATGAGTTTTCATTTATCCCTTTCCTATCTTTATCTGTGATTTCAACAGACTCCTGTCCCATCCTTCCCTGGGGGGTGTAGCAGGGGGAATTAGATTAGGACTGGCCAGGACCAGGACCAGGAAGGAGACTCATGCCTCTCCATCATTAGGAGTATCCTTGAGGTTAAGGCTAGCATATGGTTACCTAGCTTGAGGGACTGCTTAGGAGCCCCAGTTCCCCGGTATCCTAAAGTCACCATGACACAGACACCAGGAGAGCAATCAGACTTTGTGCTTAATTTTTCTATTGATGGTTGTGCTTCAATTACCAGAATACTGGCTGCTGTTCTGTGTAAGCTTTTTTTCTCTGGAGAAACAGACACAGACTGTCAACATTTTTTAAGGTGGTTATCCGGGAGTATATCATTTTTTTTTACTATGGACCTAAGAATTAACAGGCAGGTAGTTGCTAATTAGCTGCCTGCCCGGCACCGGCTCAGAATCATCACAAACCACTACTGCTTCACATTAACAGAGCAGCTCTTCCTTTTCCAGGCTCCTCTGTTGATGCGCCAAGACTGCCACACTCAGGCAACAGGGAGCCAGCTGTCAATCAGGTTGACATTGGCAGTAAAACCCTATCAATAGAGCCAAGTGAAAGAGAAGCAGCTGCTCTGTCAACATGACTTTAGCAGAAGCGCCGGACATGAGCTGTGACGGACATGAGCTGTGACGGACATGAGCTGTGCCGGACATGAGCTTAGTCGGACATGAGCTGTGCCAGCAGAGATCTGTCGCGGGCGGAGGAGGGGGCGCTGTGCTCACCCACTGCTCGGGTCCGGCTGCTGCTGTTGCTGCTCGGTGGTGGCTCGAGCGGTGGGCCGGATCCCGGGGACTCGAGCGGCGTTCCTCGCCCGTGAGTGAAAAGGGGGTGGTTTGGGTTTAGGGATATTGTCCGTGACGCCACCCACGGTTGTGGTGAGATTGGTGACACCACCGCTGCTCTGGACGGGGATCCCGGGAGCGATGACAGGGAGCAGCTTGCATGTTGGTTCTCCCCTCCGTGGGTAGGGAGGTTGGTTGTCCCGGGGCCTGGTGAGGGGTAGGGATGTATGGCAGGCGGGTTACGGGGCCTGGTGAGGTTCAGGGTCGCGGGGGCAGTGCTGTGCCGCACGGCACGGTGGTACTCACTCAGCCAATGATTTACACGGAGTCTCTGGTCAAACAAACGGCTGGATGGACGGGTCCCACAGGCGGCTGCTGTGTTTTTCCCCTGACACAGTTTGGTAGTGTAAGTCCTTTCCTGCACCTTCGTGTACACTCTTCCTCCGCTCCGGTTTCCAGCTGGCTCCCCGGTTCGGTACCGGACGGGCCACTACCCTGTCCCGGCTACCTACGGTTCTACCAAGACTGTCTTCCCGGCTCCTGCAGACAGCCACTACCGTCTGCCTCACTGGCTACACGAGGGACCTAGGCTCCAACCTAGGCCCCAGTCTGCGTCTGCCTCTCTGCAGACCTCCTCTCTCTTCCTCTGCCTGGACTTCACTGCCTTGTTTCCTGCCTCAAACCAGCTAGACTCCTCGGTGGGCGTGCCTATCTGCCTGACTCCGCCCACCTGGTGTGTCTGTTTGAACCCAAGGGAGGAAATCAGGTCTCACTGGGGATGTCTGCTGTGAACTGCTGGGAGTGGGTGTGTGTGTGTGTTGTTACCTGTGGCCCCTGGCTTGTCCAGGGCGCCACAGATCCACGCCATGCAGAACAGGCAGGAACTTAGCAACTACAGTGCCTTGTGAAAGTATTCGGCCCCCTTTATTTTTTTAACCTTTTACCACATTTCAGGCTTCAAACATAAAAGATAAAAATGTTAATGTTCTGGTGAAGAATCAACAAGTGGGACACAATTTTGAAGTTGAACGAAATGTATTGCTTATTTTAAACTTTTTTAAAAAATAAAAACCTGAAAAGTGGGACGTGCAATATTATTTGGCCCCTTTAAGTTAATAATTTGTAGCGCCACCTTTAGCTGCGATTACAGCACAATTCACTTGGGGTATGTGTCTATCAGTTTTGCACATCGAGAGACTGAAATTCTTGCCCATTCTTCCTTTGCAAACAGCTGGAGCTGAGTGAGATTGGATGGAGAGCGTTTGTGAACAGCAAACAGCTGGAGCTGAGTGAGATTGGATGGAGAGCGTTTGTGAACAGCAGTTTTCAGCTCTTTCCACAGATTCTCGATTGGGTTCAGGTCTGGACCGTGACTTGGCCATTCTAATTCCTGGATACGTTTATTTGTGAACCATTCCATTGTAGATTTTGCTTTATGTTTTGGATCATTGTCTTATTGGTAGACAAATCTCCGTCCCAGTCTCAGGTCTTTTGCAGACACCAACAGGTTTTCTTCAAGAATGGTCCTGTATTTGGCTCCATCCATCTTCCCATCAATTTTAACCATCTTCCCTGTCCCTGCTGAAGAAAAGCAGGCCCAAACCATGATGTTGCCACCACCATGTTTGACAGTTGGGATGGTGTGTTCAGGGTGATGAGCTGTGTTGCTTTTACTCGAAAGATATTGTTTGGCATTGTGCCCAAAAAGTTTGATTTTGTTTCATCTGACCAAAGCACTTTTTTCCACATGTTTGGTATGTCCCAGGTGACTTGTGTCAAACTGACATATTTTAGATATCTTTGAGAATGGCTTTCTTCTTGCCACTCTTCCATAAAGGCCAGATTTGTGCAGTGTACGACTGATTGTTGTCCAATGGACAGACTCTCCCACCTCAGCTGTAGATCTCTGCAGTTTATCCAGAGTGATCATGGGCCTCTTGGCTGCATCTCTGATCAGTCTCCTCCTTGTTTGAGATGAAAGTTTGGATGGACGGCCGGGTCTTGGTAGATTTGCAGTGGTATGATACTCCTTCCATTTCAAAATTATTGCTTGCACAGTGCTTCTTGGGATGTTTAAAGTTTTGGAAATCTTTTTGTAACCAAATCCGGCTTTAAACTTCTCCACAACAGTATCACGGACCTGCCTGTTGTGTTCCTTGGTCTTCATGATGCTCTCTGTGCTTTAAACAGAACACAGAACAGGTGCATTTATGCAAAGACTTGATTACACACGGGTGGCTTATATTTATCATCTTCACTCATTTAGGACAACATTGGATCATTCAGAGATCCTCGATGAACTTCTGGAGTGAGTTTGCTGCACTGAAAGTAAAGGGGACGAATAACATTGCATGCCCACTTTTCAGTTTTTCATTTTTAAAAAAAGTTTAAAATAAGCAATAAATGTCGTTCCACTTCACAATTGTGTCCCACTTGTTGTTGATTCTTCACAATAACATTAAAATTTGTATCTTTATGTTTGAAGCCTGAAATGTGGGAAAAGGTTGAAAAATCAAGGGAGCCGAATACTTTCACAAGGCACTGTACCTGCCTGTTAGTTCTTAAGCACATAGTAAAAAAAAAAAAAAATAGTCCCGGATAGTCCCTTAAACAAGGAGGTGCAAAGAATTTGATTACCTTGCTTCTTCTCATTTTTCTCTTGTCCATTGTTTTGGTTCTAATGTTTCCAGTGTATGGCAGCCACAGATGTGGCTATCGGTACCGTAACTTAGGGGTGCTTCACACATAGCGAGATTGCTACCGAAATCGCTGCTACGGCACGGTTTTGGTGACGCAACAGTGACCTCATTAGCGATCTCGCTATGTGTGACACTGAGCAGCGATCTGGCCCCTGCTGCGAGATCGCTGCTCGTTACACACAGCCCTGGTTCGTTTTCTTCAAAGGCGCTCTCCCGCTGTGACACACAGATCGCTGTGTGTGACAGCGAGAGAGCGACAAATGAAGCGAGCAGGGAGCAGGAGCCGGCGTCTGGCAGCTGCGGTAAGCTTGTAACCAAGATAAACATCGGGTAACCAAGGTGGTTACCCGATATTTACCTTAGTTACCAGCCTCCGTCGCTCTCACGCTGCCTGTCCTGCCGGCTCCGACTCTCTGCACATGTAGCTGCTGTACACATCGGGTTAATTAACGTGATGTGTACTGTAGCTAGGAGAGCAAGGAGCCAGCGCTAAGCAGTGTGCGCGGCTCCCTGCTCTCTGCACATGTAGCTGCAGTACACATCGGGTTAATTAACCCGATGTGTACTGTAGCTAGGAGAGCAAGGAGCCAGCGCTAAGCAGTGTGCGCGGCTCCCTGCTCTCTGCACATGTAGCGATGTTATGATCGCTGCTGCGACGCTGTGTTTGACAGCTAAGCAGCGATCATAACAGCGACTTACCAGGTCGCTGTTACGTCACAGAAAATGGTGACGTAACAGCGACGTCGTTGTCGCTGTCGCTATGTGTGAAGCACCCCTTAGATGGCCACATATGGTGGCTAAGATATGGTGGCTCTGATTGCCTGGATTAGGCTTCTTCACGGAGTCTAATTGAAAGACCCATCCTTCAACCAACCCCCTCCCTGGATTTAGTATATTCCCAGGAATAATATATCAAGTGTGTATATATATATATATATATATATATATATATACAGTATATATACAATTCAGATCATGTAGCGTCATATAAAGATCCCCGAGTTACAATCTTTTTCTAGCCCTCTGACACTTCTGCTCGTTCTGTTTTCTCAAGTTATTTCCTGTGTTTTTGTCAAACACAGTCAATGCGTCCGTTATAGAGATGTTCTTACAGTACAGTACTTCCTTCTCTTGGAAATCTCTTCAATACTAGATATTTTGAGGCCGTAGTTCTGAATAGCATTGTAATTGTTTAATTTATGTTATTTTTTTTTTACATTTTTATATCTACAGATGGCATATCAACTGAAATCAATGTCCCAAAAATACAGAAAATTATCATTTGAAAGCAACTGAGCTTGAAATTAGCGTGGAATGGTCTCTACCATATTTTATCCACCATGTTTCATAGTTTTTTAAAGTTGAAGGTAGACATAAGTTCATTGAGCTCAACTCATAGGGTATGTGCACACGCTGCAGATTTGATGCAGAAATTTTCTGCATCAAATCTGCACCTTCTGGCAGAAAAATGCTGTTTTGGTGCGGGTTTTTTTCCATGCATTTTGTTTAGTGAAGTCAATGGCTGGAAGGGCTCAAAAACGCAGGAAAAAATGCCCCAACAATTGACATGCTGCGGATTATTTTCTGCACCAAATCTGCAAGGACAAAAAAAAAGCAATGTGCGCACAACACTTCAGAAGTCTCATAGACTTTGCTTTAGGCTGGGGCCACACGGGGATTACTGTGATCCCCTCGCATGACACTTGGCTCATGATGGTAGTACAGCAGGAGCAGAGTGTCATGCTAATATCCCTGCGACTGAGGTCTGATTGTGCAAGCGGACCTCAGCTGCGGGGGCGGGCCGGCACTGAGGAGGGGCAGGCCAGTGCGGAGGAAGGGAGGGCTGCGCGACGGAGGGGAGGGCCGCACTGAGGAGGGGAGGGCTGGCTCTAAGGAGGGGAGGGCTGGCTCTGAGGAGGGGTGAGCCAGTGCTGAGGAGGGGCAGGCTGGCACGCAGGAAGGGAGGGAGGGATTTATCTCCCTCTCTCTTCCGTAGCTGGCTATTGCCATTCTCGCACTGCACTCGCGGTACACCAGTGTAATGCAAGTGCAGTGCGATTTTTCTCTCGCCCCATTGACTTGAATGGGTACGAGAAAAACAATGATCGCATTACACCTGCAGCATGCTGCGATTGTTTTCTCGGTCCGATTAGGGCTGATATAATAATCGCTCATGTGTGCTGACACACAGGCTAATATTGGTCCGAGTGGAATGCAATGTTTTATCGCACTCCACTCGCACCGATTTTCATGCCGTGTGTCTTATTCCTTAGGATAAAAATGTGCTGGAAAGAAAGAATGCTCAATAGGGTCTTATACAGTAAAACGATTGAGCGAGGGACTGGGATAGATTCACCTTATGTGGATGTGAGAATCACAACCACCTTAGGAGCATACGGCTGCAGCAGAGACCCACGTAGAGGATAGTCAATGATGGAGAGAAAAGGGTTAAAGCTCCATGCTGCGGTAGGGATAAAATCACAGTGGAGATCAATATAGTTTAGGATTTGTTGTCAACGCATTTCAGAGCACTACAGGCTCCTTCCTCAGGACAATATGATTTATCCTGAGGAAGGAGCCTGTAGTGCTCTGAAACGCGTTGACAATAAATGATATAGAGCTCCACTTGGATTTTGTCCCTATGGTAGCTCGTAGCTTTAACCCTTTTCCCTTTATCATTGACTGCCTTTAGAATAGGCATGAAGATTTTGGTGCAGTTTTCTCAAAAAATGCATAAAAAAATGCACCGTGTGCACAGGCCCATGATCTAACACACTGATCCAGAGGAAGGAAAAACTCCATGAACCAAATGCATTAGCATAGCCTAATATTGCTGGGGAAATTCCACATATTGCAATCAGACTAGTTCCCTGGATCAACACTACATCACAAAATTTAGTACCTATAACCTGTAACATTATATTTTTCAAGAAAAGCATCCAGGCCAGGAACATTCATAGTGAATCAACCATAAATTCCAGGGAAAACATAACTAGCTTTTTCTGCGGTCAAAGAGGTTCTCATATATTCTTCTATAAGAAAGAATAAGTTAACAGTATATATACACATATACACTGAACAGAAATATATATACTCAACAGTTTTGTTTTTGCTCCCATTTTTCATGAGCTGAACTCTAAGATCTAAGACTTTTTCTATGTATGCAAAAGGCCTTTTTCTCTCAAATATTGTTAATAAATTTGTCTAAATCTGTTTTAGTGATCACTTCTCTACCAAGGTAATCCGTCCACCTCCCAGGTGTGGCATATGAAGATGCTGATTAGACAGCATGATTATTGTACAGGTGTGCCTTAGGCTGGCCATGGCGTATGGTAGAGAAATGAACATTCAATTTACGGGCAACACTTACTCAAAACGTATATGACATCTGTGGCATAGTGCTGTGTGATAAAACTGCACATTTTAGCGTGACTTTTATTGTAGCCAGCCTAAGGCACACCTGTGCAATATTCATGCTACCTAATCAGCATCTTGATATGCCTCAGCTGTGAGGTCGATCAATTATGTCAGATATTTTGGAAAAGGACAGGCCATCAATGTTAAAGTAGTGGCCAACCTCTTTAAAACAATGGTTTATATCGCAGGTTTTGTTTCACTATTTGACCTGACTTGGATTTTTTTTAGTTTTTCATTATATTATATAGTAAAAAGAATGGTTGTATGCAAAGGTATAACTTATTTTGCAAGAAAAAAAACATTGTCATCTTTTTGTATTGATGGGACAATAAAAAAGTTATCGCTATTAGAGGAAGGGTTAAAAAAAAAAAAAAGTGAATTGCATAATTCAAAAATTGTCTGCGTCCTTAAGGGGTTAAACACTGCTAAATAATTTTAGTGTGTGTGAGTTCCTATATCTTTAGACTCAGGGTTTAAAGTGCTGCATCCTGGTCTTTGTAAACTATCATGGCTACCTCCTTCTACGTGACTCTTTGACCCACTGTTGCTTGTAATGAGAGATATGACCATGCCTTTGCTTAAAAAACAAACTAAGTTTACAGCTTCCTTCCCAAGGAAGAGGAACTGAGTCAGTAAAAAAATATCTCTGCCCCAGATGACCTTATACAAGATGTTAGTTTTCCCTCTAAAACCACTGCTACCACCTTTAGAAACTACTTTTTGACAGCGAAACACTTAATCTCCAATTCATCAAGACTGGCATTTTGATAATAGGTTATCACCTTTTCGCCACTCCATTCATTCTCTACGCAGCTACGGGAAAAAAATCTGTGCAGCCCCACAGGGAATAAATAGAGCAGCAGTAGAGCATGTGCACTGCCACTCCGCTCAACACGGGCATAAAAGTGGCCCAGTCAGTTTGAGTCATGGCGGTTGTGCCCCTACCGATCCTATGGATAGGTGATAATAACTAGGGATGATCGAGTACTTCGATTATTCGGCTTCGTGAATATTTTCCGAATACCTCGCCGCTCTTTGACTATTCGCGAATATTCGTTGCGCAATGTAAGTCTATGGGAAACCCGAATAACAACTATTCGGTACTATTCGGGCTTCCCATAGTCGTACATTGCGCATCGAATGGCGGCGACCTATTCGGAAAATATTCGCGAAGCCGTATAAGCGAAGTATTCGATCATCCCTAATAATAACCCCTTTCATTAAGGAACAGTGTGCTAACAAAGATGTGCCCAATTCATTATTTGTAGTGATGACTGAATAGTAACTATTCGAGTTTGGATTATTCGTAAGAAATCCCAAAGTACTATCCCGGTGTTCGTCGCTAATAACAAACCCAATGCAAGTCAATGGGGAAATGGAGCATTTTTCTGGTCGTGATGAATGCTGGAATAGTATTCGACATTCAGTAAGCCTTATCCGAACACAAATATTTACTATTCACCCATCACTAATTATTAGGCATCTTTTGAGCTCCTGTGCAAGATATTTACTCCAATATAGGATTGTCATTTTAACCACATTTGTGATGTTATGAGGAATGTGCCTGTCACACTTTGCTGAGTAAAAGTTGTCAGATCTGGCTGAGACTGGCATAAAAATGCCAAATTTTTTGTGCAATTACAAGATATGCAGAAGTTTGGTGACATCTCAAGCACTTCTCCAATGGTATCCCATGGAAAGGCAATGAAAAAGAAAAACAAAAACTTGGGGCATACTGTCGCTTGGAGCGCAAAGAAAAACTACATGTAACTGCGCTCATCGGCTCAGCTTTTTGGGTCTTTTTCTACACTCTAATGGTTGAGGCTTCCACTATGGTCCACTCTGTAGAAACCCTGACTAATTTGGATACTTTCCTGCATTGGTTTGTGGATTTGGACTGGCCTAAGCTAGATGAAGAACACTATCTCTCACCATTGATATCGCTCCAGATATCAGTGGTGATACATCTGCTTCTTCAGCCACACTGCAACTATCTGAACACCATCCGGCACTCAAGGCATGTTAGGTCCAGGAGACAACAATGAAAAACTTTGCTTTGGGTCGCAACACTATCACCTCAAGCCCAGCCTGCTCATCCCGTGCCCATGATCATAATGAGAAGGGGAAATCCACTGGCCACACTTGTTGAGGACCCTAAAGGTGAGGTTGGATTACAAGCCTACTCATCCACACCTATTTAGGCATAACCCCAACTGAATTCCCTCTTACGAGAATTTACTATTCCAACATTTTCCTGCTCCCTGTCCACTGACGAGACAAGTGAGGATCTGCTTTTTCCATAAATTAATAACTCAGTCGTCTTCTAGATGTACTTTAGAATCGCTGGCTCAAGTTTTGGAGACCTCATGAAGATCTAAGATAACTTCCCTCCATCCAAGCTTCCATCTCCGTGGAAGAGGTCATAACCAAGGATATTGATTTTCTTGGAAAGGCAGTCCACTTAGACAAAGTAGATACTGTAATTTCATTACTTACTGTAAGACAAGTATTCTCATTTATAATAAGCCATTTTCACTAAACTATGAACTCTATACATGTGGACATCCGCCAAGGCGATGCAAAACTATATAGGCAGGTAAATAGGAATATATTTAGCATGCACTCGACAGGCTGATAATTGACTAAGGCACCGAGTGCTATGTAAATCTGCTGAGAATATTAATGCCATTGCAGACAACATTACTTACCACTGTTGTCAGAAAGATTAATGTGTAAAATGTTTTTAACAGCTCGGTGGTGTTGGCAGTGCTTTTCTCAATCACAATGATCTCATCAAGAGTCTTGGCTCTTCTTTATTTTAAGGGAAGGATTGGAATATGGATTAATAGTTGGGTGAAATAAGACTCTATGCAGGAAAAGGGTCCAATGTAGACACATCATTCAGTCTTGGAGACAAAAAGGTTTCCTAAATGTTCTAATAAATGTTAGTACAGGTTTCCGCTGATTTCAGTTTTATCTTTTAATGATCATGATTAGAACTGGTGCAAATTGAGTTGCAACGGCCATGAGAGGGGTCTGTGCTGCTGCATGGAGGAGGAAGAACCATCCATTACCCGCCTGTCACGGGTGTGTCACGGGTGACAGACAGTCATGTGGTTCCTGGCCAGAGAAGGTCACAGAGTTTGGCTGCGCAAAATGCTTCCTTACTTCCTATTGTTTCTGCTGTCAGCACCCATTGGCATAGGTAGCTTTCCTGCTGGATTCATCTCTATCCCTTTTGGACCCAGCAGGAGCTTCCACCCAGCTGCTGATCATCAGCATTCTCTTGGTGCTTATATACCCCTTCATTTGTGGGACTGGTGCTGATGATATTTTTCAGTTTCTTCAAGCCTTGGTTGCAAGCAGGTGGTTTGTTCTTCTCTGTGGTATTGTTGCTGAGGACTTTGCTGGACGTCTACCTGAGTCATCTATGGATAAGTAGTTCATGCTTTCCCCCTGTGTGCCCTCCTTGTGTCTTCTATAGCATTTGGTAGGGTTGACGGAGAGCTCATCCCATCTGTTCCCTAATTAGGGCTCAACAGTACGGATACCGAGGGTCAGGTATCCAACTCGGCGCATAGGTGCGGAACCTATCTAGGGTGGTGATGGACTCCAGGAACCAGCAGTAGGTTTGGTCAGGAGTCACCATCTCCCCTTTTTCTAGACACAGAGTTTCCTTTCCTTTTCGCTGTTCGGTTACTACTTTGCCGTACCTAGCGTGACACTGCCGATGTCTGCGGCCTGGAGTGATGTCCTTGTTGCAACATGATACACTTATGTCTTTGCCCAAGAGATGCAGTAGGTAAGAGGCATATTCCTTCTCCTGTACAGTGGCTACAGACCATTGTCATGGCCAGTGCAATAACATTTGCACTAACTCTACTCAATATGTATAGTGTACATGTTGGTCATTATGCAGGGAACGTGTATACTAACTATTTCTTGAATAGCAATTAGGACTCATTGACGTGTTAACTCAAATTCTTTTATTTCCTATTAATTAATTGAATTTATCTTTTTTAGCTTGCAGGGGGAGTGATCCTTGGTGTTGCTCTATGGCTGCGACATGAACCTACAACCTCCAATCTATTGATCCAGCAAATCGGGGACAAGCAAGTTCCAGCCACCTTCTACATCGGTGAGTGTGTGCTGCTCTGATTATTACGTATGCAACTTTCTATATTTATTTTATTGCTGAGTTCTTAAAATTTCATTGACGAGTCAAAAACATATTAAACTATTTGGCCTACATTTATTAAGGCTCTCATATCTCAGTCCAGACGTTACACAATTGTTATCTAGTCTTCTTCAAAATATTGGCTTAAATGTGTTTCCACGAAGACCATACTACATTTTCTTTTCCCTTTTCAAAAAGAATTTATACAGAAAATTTGTCAAACATGATTTGTCATTGCGTTTATAATTATTTTAGGCAGCATATAACTAATAATGACATCAACTACTTACCCCTTGTTTATCTAATGACAATCATCATGTTATATAACCAAAAGATCTATTTTTGCTTCATCGACTACAGCAAAGTCTTTGGCTGTGATCACCAGAAACTTTTCAATACCACGAAGAATATGAGAGTGCCGAACCATCTGATCAGTCTCATTAGGAACCTTTACATCAACAGTCCGGATGAAGCACGGTGATATGGCATGGTTCAAAGTAGAGCGAGGCGTCAGACAAGGCTGCATCCTGTCACCATTTCTCTTCAATTTATATGCAGAAGCTATTTTCAGGAAGGCTGGAGTTGCCGAAAGAAAGAAATACTGGATGTATCATCAACAATCTTAAATACGCAGACAATACAACATTGATAGTAACAAGCGTAGATGGAATGAAGGACTTATCACGGAGTATCAACAGGGAAAGCTCAAACATGGAACTCCTACTCAATACACAGAAGACAAAGATATTGACTACTGTCAGGTATGACCTTGAAACATTGGAGATGAACGACGATGAACTGAAACTTGTAAAGGACTTCAACCTACTCGGAGATCCAGCGACAACACCAGAAGTCAATAGTAGAATAGCTATGGGCAACTCATCAATGAAATCACTGGACAAGGTCTTCCAATCAAGGAACATTTCACTGGCGATGAAGACATGACTCGTATATAATCTGGTCTTTTCTGTGGTAACATTTGGATGTGAAACCTGGATGATAAAGAAACAAGACAGAAGAAGAATCAAAACCTTTGAAATGTGGTGCTGGAGAAGCATGTTATCAATACCATGGATTTCAAGAAGAAGAAGCAATCAATTTTGGAACAAATCAAACCAGAATTAACACTCAGGCAATGATCACCAAGCTACGACTTGCATACTTTGGACACATCGTACGAAAAGAACAGTCGCTGTAGAAGGACACCATGGTTGGAAGAATAGAAGGCGAAGAGGAAGACCAGCAACCAGATGGCTTGATACTATCAAGATAACAGCAGAGAAGACCCTGGTGGACGTATCTAGGCTGCAGAAGATCAAACTTTCTACAGAGTATTCATCCATCAAGTCACCATGGTTTGAGATCGAGTTGAAGGCCATTAAATAATAATAATTAACATCATGTTTATGGTGCAAATGCAATCACATCTTCAAAAATTAAATAAGTACATAATATATAACTTTTTATGCTCAAAGATACAGTATACCAATCTCCCAGCTACAACATCATTAGGATCTTTTAACAAGAGCTGAAAAATTGCATACAATGAGCATTAAATGAAAATGTAGTGAGTCAGGACTCATTCTGCACTCATTGTGACAATAATTTTGTGGGGGCTCCATATGAAACATGATCTGTGCAAATGTTTGTTCCCCTTGGTTTCATATACTTTACATTATCGCCAGCACCAGTTTTCAAAAGTGAATGAGCTGACAACCAATGATAATTTTCATAAATGCAATCAAGTGATTGTTTTGTTGCTTGTCCTTTAATCGCTGGCCTATTTATATTGGCTATTGATTTAGAATGAAGAACAATGAAGAAATAGAAGTGGTTGATACCTTTATTTATTTTGGGTTTCATCACAGTGGCGGTTCGATAGCAGAGATGAAACATCGTTTAGCACTGGGATGTGCAGTAATGGCAAGCATGGAGCAAATCTGGAAGTGCAAGGACTTTTCAGTCACCGTCGAACAAAGACTGACTACTACAAATGCGTTACCTCTTGTCACGTGTGGCTGTGAGATGTGACCACTCACAAATGGAGACAGAGGATAAATTGATGTCTTTGAGCTGTAGTGCTAGAGAAGACTTCTTTGAATTCTATGGACAGATAAGATCATCAACAAAGATGTTCTTCATCATATAAACCCAGAATTGTCCCTGGAAGACAAAACCACAAGGCAAAAACTGAAGCATTTTGTACATGTGATGAGTAGAGGTGGGCGAATACTAAACTGATCGGGTGCTGGATCCTTGAGTCTAGTAGATCATACGCTCTGAAAGAGCTCAACTCAAGTAACGACTATAATGGAAGTCAAGGATTGGCAGTTCGGGTCTCTGCCCACATACAGTCAGCCATAAAGAGAGCATTTCCGAGAGTAGGGAGGGCATGTTTTTTTTTCTTTTAATAAACTACATCCAAAAATGTGGCTTTAACCTCAGTGAGAGCCATTTAGAGACTGCGACTGGCTCTCCTTCGAGTGACTGCACACATCATACAGTGAAGCACGCCTGTGTGTTGTGGTCGTTGTTTCACAGACAAAACCTCCGAGCACCTGTGATACTCGGTCGAGCATCCAGAGTACCCGAACACTCCGATGCTCAGTCGAGTAACGAGCTATGCCGGGCATGTTCTCATATGACTAGTGATGAGGGCAAATTCTGTTTAAAAGGAGACACTACTCAGATTGGTCAATGGTAAAAGGAAACAGGAAAGATTGAAGGTCAGTTAGCTGAATATCATCAAGAATGATATGGGAATAAACATCAAGCAATTGAAAGAAGCCATGAAAAACAAGAAAGCATGGTGAGAACCAGACTACAAACTATACAAGGGTCAGATGTAACTGAATGGATAGAATCAGAACAGATTGAGAAGGAACATTTATACAATGCTGAACCTGATCTTATGTGAAAACCTCTAATTTGATCTTCAAAATCCAACAAGCTAAATTTCATAAACAATACTATATATTTACAGTTGCCTTTTTTGCAACATGGAAGCGGCTATATACAGGTTACAGGTATGTGTGCTTCATTATGGTTCTGCTTTTAACTTTATCTAGGAGGCCGCATGGCACATGAAATACAGAATATAGAGTAGGACCCCCCTATTGAGATTTGCCGTGACGTTGGCAGGGGTGGCTCAAAAAATTGATCAATTATTTGCTAAAAATCTCATTTTTTTTTATTATAGTACAGTTGGAATAAATCTGTGAATTTTCACTTTTTATATGATGCATGCCAATTTCAGATCGTGCTGGCTCCTTTTTTTCCATATTTACAGTATATTGTACTTTTATTATTGAATGGATGCAAGTATTGCCAGGTCTGAAATAATCTCCTTTTGATTCAACTTTCATATGGCATCATACAAATTTTCCAAATCAAAATGAAGCTTATCCATGGGACTTTCTATAATGCCAAAGATCAAAGAGAAATTATGTTTGCAATGTATCCTACTCCAACTGAAATATGTTCCATGTTATCATCAGAATTTGTTAGATAGAATTGATATCTGTACTGAAATTGCTCATGTCTAACCTTATTTTATAATATCGTTCCAGGGATCTATATAATTATTGCAGTTGGTGCGGTCATGATGTTTGTGGGTTTCTTAGGTTGCTACGGGGCTATTCAAGAATCCCAGTGTCTTCTAGGAACGGTAAGACACATACTACTCATATATAATATGTTTGGCTCGGGGTCCATGATGTATACACCTAACGGTGTGAAGCTACATTCAGGGGCGGACATACCATTAGTGTAACCTGTGTGGTCGAATAGGGGCCTAAGATGTAAGAGGGCCCAGTTCTACCTCCAAAGCAAGTGCAATTTTCCATTTTTATGAGTTATTGGGCTGCTCTTGCACAGGGACCCTTTAATCTCTTTGCCCACCAGTGGCTACTTTGATGTAACACAAAAGATCATACATAATAATAAAGTGAGATGTGACTTTTAATCTTGAAAAGTGGTTGCCTACTTTGGATGATTTACTTTTTGGTTTAAAGGGAATCTTCAATTCTCCTGCAACACAACAGCAGGAGACATAGAATATTTCATGGCTTCCATGAAGGATCTCTCCATACCATATAGTACTCAGATCATCTTATCCCGGCGTCACACGGTACGATATATCGGGCGATATGTCGTCGGGGTCACGTCGTTAGTGACGCACATCCAGCATCGTCAGAGATATCGTACGGTGTGACACCTCCGAACGACTGTGAACAAGCAAAAATACTCACCTTATCGTTGCTCGTTGACACATCGTTCATTTTCAAAATGTTGGTCCTCCTGAGCTCCGGTTGTTCATCGTTCCCGTGGCAGCACACGTCGCTCCGTGTGACACCCCGGGAATGATGAATACAGCTTACCTGCTTCCCGCCGGCAATGCGGGAGGAAGGAGGTGGGCGGGATGTTACGTCCCGCTCATCTCCGTCCCTCCGCTTCTATTGGCCGGCTGCCGTGTGACGTCGCTGTGATGCCGAACATCCCTCCCCCTTCAGGAAGAGGATGTTCGCCGCCCACAGCGACGTCGCCCGGGAGGTAAGTACGTGTGACGGGGGTTAACGACTTTGTGCGCCACGGGCACCTAATTGCCCGTAACGCACAAACGACGGGGGCGGGTACGATCGCACGATAGATCGTCCCATGTGACGCCGGCATAAGTCCTCCTGTGTGATAGATGCTCTTGTAGGCATTCTCCATTTTAGTTAATAGAGTAACCATGAGACATAAAACAGGTCCCTGCAGTCATTTTATTACAATGTGATCATTAATCATAACCTATGACCATGGACACAGACAATAAATAGTTATTTAGAGTCACCAGCGTTGTCCTTGATTCTTCCAACCTCAACTTTTTTTTTCTTCTCACCTTACACCTACATAATAATCCAGCGTGTTGATCTTAATATCACTAAGAGGATCTCTCTATGACAAGATGACCTGTCATTTTGAATTAATAAGTTCTTCTTAGTTATGTCTCCAGCAGTCCAGGTTCCATCCTATTCTTTTGGGGTGATGTGTTTTAGGTGGAGTTTTATTATTTTATGTTATATTTTGCCTCTTTTGCTTACTCATGAGCGCCAATTCCTATTCTTTATTGTCTCTGCAGTTTTTTGCCTGTTTAGTAATCCTGTTTGCGTGTGAAGTAGCTGCTGGCATCTGGGGTTTTGTGAACAGAGAACAGGTAAGAGAGATACTTTATTCTTATTTTGTATCAAGACTTACCAATAGGTTCACAATATCATTAACATCTGAACCAAGCCCTTCTGCTGAGCTTACAAGTACCGCAGAATAATTCTGTATTGGTATATCTTGTGGCTGATATCCACTAATGCCAACCATGACAGTGCCCACAGCCCACAGTGTTAGGCTATGCTCATGTAAGAGTGGTAGACTGCAGCGGTCGCATTTCTGCACCTGAATACACCTATTGCGTTATTGTATTGTTGTATTGTGTAATGTGAATAGTGTCTTGCATCTTTTATAAACATTGTGTCATGTGAATTGTAATATAATGTGATGTTTGCTTGTGTAATGTATATTAATATATATGGAATGATGAATAGTAATGTTAATGTAGGATGTTTGATAAGAGAGTACTGGAAGTAAAGTGTTGGGACTAAGGGTACCGTCTCACTAAACGACGTACCAGCGTTTCCGACCATGATATGACCTGGTCAGGATCGCTGGTACATCGCTACAGGGTCGCTAGTGAGCTGTCAAACAATCAGATCTTGCCAACGACCAGCCACCAGCGACTCGTGTAATGATGCTGCGCTTGGTAACCAAGGTAAATATCGGGTAACTAAGCAAAGTGCTTTGCTTGGTTACCCGATATTTACCCTGGTTACCAGCGTACACTGCTTGCAGGCTGCCAGCGCTGGCTCCCTGTATACGTAGCTAGGGTACACATCGGGTTACTAAGCAAAGCGCTTTGCTTAGTTACCCGATATTTACCCTGGTTACCAGCGTACGCTGCTTACACAGAGTCGATGCTCGTTGGTCTCCCGCCATCAAACACGTCGATGTGTGCTGCACAGCGGGAGACCAACGAGCAAAAAATGAACCAGAACAGTGTGTAACGATCAGCGATTTTCCAGCAGGGGCCAGGTCGCTGCTTAGTGTCACACACAGCGAGATCGCTGATAAGGTCACTGGTACGTCACAAAACCTGTGACTCAGCAGCGATCTCGCTAGCGATCTCGCTATGTGAGAAGTACCCCTAACCCATCTTGGGGGGTGTGAAGTGATAGGGAAAGTGATGGTTCATTCTAGAAGAGTCAGTGAAGATCTAGTGAGCAAAAATGATGGATGTGTAGTCTGTTGAAGGTTGCATAAAGTGGGTGGTTTATGTCAAGGAAGGGGAGGAGACAGAAGACTAGATGGCGTGAACCTTGAGTGTTGGAAGATACACAATGGATAGACAGCATTGAAATTAGAGACCATTCCTGAAATGGAATGGCAACAGGAGACTGTCACGTCCCCATCGGAGTCCGCTCCTGCGACTTCTGCTCAGATCGCCAGACGACGCCATGTTCCCACCATGGATAGTGCTGGTGATGGGAGAGGAGTCGGTGCCCGTGGTTCTGCGGAGCACAGGCTCCACTCATCCACTAGGCTGGGTTTCCCTGGAACCTGCAGTACCACTGGCTGACTGTAGGTGGCGTGTGTCTCCCGGCTGAAGTGGCCAACATTCACCTGCAGCCTATGGGAAGACACCACACCCTTCTTATTCCCCCTCCTGTCACATGACTACTGCCAGTGATAGTTCTGTTATCCTGGCTCATGTGCTGTTTGTATTGTGATTCCTGGGCGCTGACCTTTGCTTGTTGTTTGACTACCCTCCTGCCTGTCGTTTTTGTACCTTGCTGCCAGTTCCGGATTTGACCCCTGCTTTGTCTCCTCACTACGCTCTTGCCTGCCGATTCTGTTCCTGTTTTGCATCTCCTGGCTTTTGACCCTGCCTGACGACCACGGACTACAGCCTACCACAGGTAGCGATCTCTGAGGCTCTGTGTAATTCCAAATCCCTGTACAGGGGTTAAAGGGTTGCAGAGTTCTTGGGGTCCTGCTTTGTGAGTGGCTTTTCTCTAGATTCCCCTTACAGCCAGTCTGAGTCTGTGGCTCCTATCAGGTATTACAGAGACAGAGATCAGAACCCTAGCAGCCAGGCCCCTTAACTACCAAGATAACGGGTTACCACTACTGTTGCAGGACTCCAGCAGCCAGACCCAGTAACCATCAAGGTATTGGGTTAATGTTAACTGGCATGTGAACGTAGTTGACCAACTGAAATGGTTTCCCTCCAAACATATGGGAGTGCAAAGCTCTACTTCAGTCATGATGGGACCCCCAAAGAGACTGGACGTGGGACTACAGGAAGGGGAGATGACCGTCACAGTTTGTGCTGTAATGCTGGACTGGGTTGCGCTGAGATTCACAGTTAGATCTGAAGCAACTAATCGATAATTTAAACTGTGTTTGATAATGCTGTGCAAAACTGTAATGTGCTAGAAGATATGTGGCCGATATCTGGATTGTGAAATTGTGACCTGAGATGAGCGGACCTGCGGAAGATCGGGTATGCCGGTTTCAGCTGGAGCATGTATATCACATACTCGTGGTGACGTGACCACTGTTCCTGGCTCTGAAACCAGCAAATCCTGGCAAAGCACAATGTGTACAATGAGAGGATTTTCAAATCTGCATTCACATTGAATGACTAAGTGACTTATGAATTTAGAATGGACAAAACCTTTAATGCAGGTTATATTTTGTGTATTTTTTCTAGTATATTTTGTACATTGATCATGTGGATACAAAATAAAACTTTGTCTTCTCAGGTCTCAAAAGAGATAAAACAGTTTTATGATGAAGCGTATGAGCAAGCAAGAAGCTCGAAGAAGGAGGAGTATGAGAAGGCCAGACCGGTTATCAAAGTTTTCCATGAGTCGGTAAGAAAAAAAGACATATTTACCTCCAAAAGACCAGAGATAAAGGGTACCTCCAATGCCACTGCTGTCTATATGTCTCCTCAAAGATTTAATGATGTGAGAAGAGTGAAAAGTCAGTCCATGTCATTCCCCTTGACTCTTATCATAAGACCTAAAAGCCCCATAAGAGGTACTATCTGATCTAGGTAGTGTGTTTATAGTAAAAAAAATCATGTCACTTGGTCCATACTGCCCTAACCACGGGCAGCATGAAACACTCTGTTTGATGATCCTGCCAAGGCCATAGGTAAAGATTAGACTAGTCTGCCACTGTGCACCACTGTAGGTGACTGACAGATTTCTCCCTATGTGGATATGTAGGAGAGCATTGCAGAGAAATATCATAGTATATAGTGCCTTGCAAATGTATTCATCCCCATTGGCATTTGTTTTGCGTTTTGCTACCTTACAACCTAGAATTTCACTGTTTTTTTGAGGATTTGCATCAGTTTATGTAAAGAACATGCCTATAACTGTGAACATTGGCTTGTCATTGTGAAGTAAGCAGAAAATAGGACAAAATAACTGAAAACTTCAGTGTGCATCAGTATTCCCTCCCTAAAGTCAGTACTTTGTAGAGCCTCCTTTTACGGCAATTACAGCTGCAAGTTAATTTGGATAACTCTCTGAGCCTTCCACATCTGTCACTGGGATTTTTGCCCATTCTTCAAGGCAAACCAACTATTTTAGGTTAGATGTTTCTTTAGGTGAACAGCAATCTTCAAGTCTGACCACAGATTCTCAATTGGATTAAGATCTGGGATTTGACTATACCGCTCCAATACATCTACCAGATTCCCCTTAAACCACTGGAGTGTTGCTTTAGCAGTAGCTTTGGGTCCTTGTCTTGTTGGAAGGTGAACTTCCGCTCCAGCCTCAAATCACTGACAGACAGAAACAGGTTTTGCTCAAGAATATCCCTGTATTTTGCACCATCCATCCTCCCCTCGAGTTGGACCATTTTTGTCCCTGCTGTCGAATAACATCCCCACAGCAGACATAGTACCAGACATAGCGTTTACCTTGGTGACCAAAAGTTCAACTTTGGTCTCATCTGATCACAGCATCTTCCTCCATGCACTTGGGGAGTCTCCCACATGTCTTTTGGCAAAATCAAAACGAGCCTTCCAATTTTTGGCTGTAAATAAAGTCTTATTTCTGGCCACTCTTCCATAAAATCCAGCTCTATGGAGTGTACGGCTTATAGTAGTATGGACAGATACTCCAGTATCTGCTTGGGGACTCTGCAACACCATCAAGATTACCTTTGGTCTCTGTGCTGTCTCTCTGATTAATGCTCTCCTTGCCTGGACTGAGAGTTTTGGTGAGCGGCCCACTCTCGGCAGGTTTGTTGTGGCACCATGTTCTTTCCATTTGATGATAATGGATTTGATGGTGCTCCAGGGGATCATCAGAGATTGAGATATTTTTATAGAACCCAACTCTGACTTGTACTTCTCAACAACTTTGTCTCTGACTTAGTTGGCGATCTCCTTGGTCTTCATGATGTTGTTTGGAGATCTCCTTGATCTTCATGGTGTTGTTTGGAGAGCTCCTTGATCTTCATGGGGTTGTTTGGAGATCTCCTTGATCTTCATGGTGTTATTTGGAGATCTCCTTGATTTTCATGGTGCTGTTTGGAGATCTCCTTGATTTTCATGGTGCTCTTTGGAGATCTCCTTGGTCTTCATGGTGTTGTTTGGTTAGTGTTGCCTCTTACTTAATGGTATTGCAGTCACTGTGGCCTTTCGGTGTGTATATACTGACAGACCCCGAAACACTTACACTGCACACAGGTAGATGTCCTTTTCAAGTATTTGACTTATGAAGGTAATTGCTTATACCAGAAACTTTTAGGTGCTTCATAGCAAATGGGTTAAATACATATGCACAACATATGGCAATTTTATCAAATACATTTAATTTCTGCCTATATTTTTCACACTTCACTTCCCCAACTTAGACTATTTATTGTTGATGCATCACTCACAAATCGAATTGCCAAAATATTTAAACACAATTTCTAATGTAACAAAATAGGTAAACCGCCAAGGGGGTGAATACTTTCGCAAAGCACTGTATCAACATTCAGATTCGTGTTGCCTGTGGTCTGGGCTTCATGAATCATTTGACAGGTTCTCTTTAAACTAATTTATGAAACTGAAAAAAATATGACAAATACATATGGATATTCTCCACTTCTGCTCACAAATTCTACATATTATATTAGGTGTCCACAAGAATTTATGGCCTGAAATCTGTTTTACTGGCATATTTCATTAGTTTTTAAATACCTTTATTTTGAGGCTTTGCAGTTAATATTATTTATATACTGATTATATGTTATGTCCCCTCCTTTATAGCTGCAGTGCTGTAAAGCTGACTTAAGAAACTTAGCCGACAGCCTTTGTCCATCTGGAACATCTGGAATATTGAGTGAGGTCAGTAGACATAGTAATAGGATGACGGCCATGCTGGTGGCTGTAGTGGGGTATTTTGTGTACCTTATTTACTAAAACTATAACATTTCTTTGACTCCTTTAGGATTGCCATAGAAAAATTGATGAGCTGTTCCAGTCTAAACTACACTTGGTCGGTATTGCGGCTGCAGTGGTGGCAGTCATTATGGTGAGAACCTAAACTTTCTTCTGAGCCGTTCTCGAAACTCTGTATTCTTGAAAAATCTGTTATCCCAACTTTTATGCTGGTCATACGCATAAGACATTTATCAGAGATACAATGTTTTGGTCAATTGTTCATCCGACAGCCATCTCAACCAGCTATCAAAAAGAAGGAGTGCTCGCTCAGCTGAGCGCTCACATGTTGTTGCTCTGCACACACCTGCTGGCACGGCGTCATCAGACACTGTTCACAACACAGAGTCTGACAAGCAACCTGAGGTTTCTGGATTGTTCAGCCAAAGCCGAGCGTCGACTGCTTCGCTGAGCATTCACTGGTTTTTAGTTCTGCAGGAGTTAATTCCTACAGACTTTGTGAGCAGGTCCTAGAGCTCAGGTTGCTAATTGTGACGTGGAGTTGTCTGCTCCCTAACTAAAGCTCAGCTTTCTTTCAGTATGCGCCGATGATAGCTTCAGCATAAGCCCCACCGATTACGGTCTTTATGGTTATCCTGTTTATGATCATCAGTGTTGTGCTTTTGAGTGGTGTGAACATTTCCCTGTCGTTGTGCATTACTTCTTTCCCTTTTTCATTGCTCCCCTGTACACATATTGTCTCTCCTGTGTGTTTTCAGTGTAGTGTGTACGAGTTTTCTCTCTCCCTTGTCTATGTTGCTTTGTGGGGTTTTGTTATTGTGTTTTCCGGCCCGCCCTAAGGGTGGGGGAGAGGGGGAGTAAGATCAGAGCTCTTACAGGAGTCAGGGTCATGCTGGGAGGTCAGACCTGGCTACCATCAAGCCTACATCTGAGATAAGGGACAGCGCAGGGTCTCAAGTCTGTGGGCCAGCCTGGGAGCCTCTGTCCTGTTATTACATACCCCATGACAGAAAGCCACCGGCTGAAACGTTGGCCAGCTGCTTATCTCTGAGAGAGCAATGTGATCGAGAGTCCAATATCGGACATGTGAATTCCATAGATTTCTGACCATCAGTCACCAGTGCCCCCAGACAGATTAGACCGTTGGCAGAATACGACGATAGCAGTGGGTTCAGCCAACATTAGACTAATGTGTACGGGGGGTTTAGAATTTCACAAGAAATATCTGTATAAATTGGTTCTTACATAAATGTATTCTTGCAGAATCATATGGAAGCGTCACATTGAGAAACACATCATTTAGGTGACTGGTTGCCCTTAGGACATTTTTAAGGACATATTTCTGCGTTCGTCATTAATAATAAAACTATTTATACAACTGTATTCATGATGTGTGTAATATGAATTCCGGAAACCGTTATGTGCATAATGCATAAAGACAGAAAAAGCTTTAGTTAAACTTAAAGGATTATTCCCATCTCCAAGATCCTATCCCAATATGGAGTAGGCGTAATAATAATAATATTAGCAAATACCTCCAATTATTAATGTAGAATAGTTCTCCTGATATAGCCATGTCTCTTACCTCATGTGCAGGGCATTGCAGCTTATGTATCCATGGCTACGACCACTCATGTAGCGACAGTTGCTTGTGGTCGTAACCATGGGTACATAAGCTGCAATGTCCTGCACATGAGGTACAGTAAGAGACATGGCTATATCAGGAGAACTAAACTACATTTCTAATTGGAGGCATTTGCTATTATTATTATTATTATTATTATTATGTCTACTAAATATTAGGATAGGATCTTGGAAATGGACATACCCCTTTATAGGGAACTTGTCAGGTCCCATATGTCTTGTAACCTACATGCAGGGTGATGTATGGCCTAAAAACCCCTTCCTACCCATCCCTGTATTGTAATACTGTGTAAAATGAATTTATAAATAAGTTTTATAACTTACATGTTTCCTATGTCTATGAGCAGAGGGACTAGTCCCTAAGGCGTCGCTTTGCCCCGTCTAGTTTGCCCTCTTTCCGTGATATCACACCCCTGTGGGTGTGATGCCATGGATTTACATGAGCGACGTCACCGTCAGCTCCTGGAATCCCGCTTATGCGCGCTTCATATTCGCGCAGCCTTCTTAGCTGGGTGTTTGCTTGGGGGCTTTAGACGCGCTCTGCCATGTAAATCCATGGTATCACGCCCACAGGGGCGTGATACCACGGAAAGAGGGCAAACTAGACGAGGCGAAGTGACGTCCAAGGGACTAGTCCCTCTGCTCATTTACATACGGAACATGTAAGTTCTAAAATGTTTTTTTATAAATTCATATTACAAAATATTACGACACAGGGATCGGTAGGAAGGGGTTACAAGGCCACACATCACCCTGCTCGTAGGTTAGATTGCATATGGGACCTGACAGGTTCCCTTTAAGCCAACCCCATAAAGCCCTGTCCAGCAAGTCCCACTTTTGCTATGCCCCGATTCATTTATGGGTTTTTTTTTAAACCAGCTCAATTCAAGGGTAGACATATTTTGGGGTTTTCCATAGGTAGATGTCATGGTGGAAGCAGATCCCAATATACCTGAGAGAGATTCAGGAAAGTGAGATTTAGGGAGTTGTTTGGCAGGATCCTGAAGCGAGAGCTGGTGGTCTCAAGTGACTTTCTTTCCTTGTCATATCTTTAAACTCGTCAAGAGCTGGATATTGACTAAAAGGGCCACTTAATATGGTGGTTATGGTGGTCTCCTAAAAAGAGCCACTCCTTGGCTGGGTCCTTCCCGGAGGGATATCTGGCTATTCTCTGTGTCGAGACTCCTAACTGAGGCTCCATGGACGTTTTTTGATTTCCATGACTACAAATCACCAGCCTTCCTGTCTGGGGATCCTCCCTAACATCTCCTGGCAGCCTGGACACTGTAAGTATAATCTTATTAATGATGGGTTGCAGTCTGGGCGTCATGTCATAGGTGATTATTGTGAGAAATAATCCAGAAGTGAATGCACAGCACTCTCCAGTTATATGCAGACCTACAAGTTTTATTGTAAAATACAATCACATAACCACAAAGTCTCTGACCTTTTCACACTCACAAAAGAAGCGGCGTGAGAAGAGAAGTTGATGGTGCACTTAGCATCCTGTTGTTAAAGGGAACCTGCCACCAGAATTTTCACTATTAAACTAAAAGAATCCCCTTCTGCAGCTCCTGGGCTGCGTTCTACCGTATAATGGTTCATCTTGTTACTGGCCCCCCTTTCAGACCTAAATAACAATTTTATAAAATATTACCTTTTGCTATGGTAATGAGGTTTGTTGGCCCCGGGTGCGGGCTGTATTTTGTCTGTTATCCCGCCTCCTGCTGCTGTTCGCTGTCTCCCAGTGTTCATTTACATAGATGAGGCCACCGCCCTCATCTTCCGCAGTGCTCCGGGAGTCTCGCGCATGCGCAGTGGCACTATCATGGGTGATGTAATTGCGCAGGTGCGAGATTATGGGCGGCGCTGTGAATGTCATCACCAGCGTCATCCAAGTACCCGTCCATAATCTCGTGCCCGCGCTTTTACCTCTGCCTCTACCGTTATGCGCTTGCGCTGGCCATTGCTTATTTTTATCATCCCCGTTTACCTTTTTTTTAAAACAGTGCCACTGCGCATGCGCGAGACTCCCAGAGCACTGCGGAAGATGAGGGCAGTGGCCTCATCTATGTAAATGAACACTGCGGAACGGCGAACAGCGGCAAGAGGGGGAATAACAGACGAAATACAGCCCTCCCCTGGGGCAAACAAACCTCATTACCATAGCAATAGGTAATATTTTATAAAGTTGTTATTTAGGTCTGAAAGGGGGACCAGTAGCAAGATGAACCTTTATAGAACGCAGCCCAGGAGCTGCAGAAAGGGATTCTTTTAGTTTAATAGCAAAAATTCTGGTGACAGGTTCCCTTTAAAGAGTCACATTGTACAAGTTTACAGGAAGGGAAGGAGACCCAGGAAAAACGTGTAAGGGTACGTTCCCACATTGCAGATTTTCTGCACCAAAAACTGCATCTCTTGGCAGGGAAAACGCAGAAAGAAAGCACACGCCTTGCACTTTTTATGAGTTTTTTAATGCATTGTGATAAGAAAAATGCTGGGAAAGCGCAGACACAATTGACAATCAATTATCTGGAGTAAAGTTTTTTAAGGCTAGGTTCACACTTCCGTTGTTTGGCATCAGTCACAATCCGTCGCCTTGAGGAATTACGGTATCCTGCAAAATATTTTGCAGGAATCCAGTTTTTCCCCATAGACTTCTATTAGTGACGGATTGCGACTGATGATGCTGCGTTGCATCCGCTGCGTCGCGGTCAGTCGTTTTTTAACTGACCGCCGGGCGGGAGCAACGCAGCCTGTAACGTTTTATGAGCAGCGCAATCCGTAGGATTTTGCTGCGCATGCTCTCTCTGGCTCCCTGAACCTGTAACCAGGATACACATTGGGTAACCAAGCAATGCGCTTTGGTTAGTTACCCGATATTTACAGTGGTTACGTGTGCAGGGAGCCAGCGCTAAGCGGTGTACGCTGGTATCCAAGATAAATATCGGGTAACCAAGCAAAAAGGGCTTTGCTTTTAGTTACCCGATATTTACCCTGGATACGTGTGCAAGGAGGCCGACACTTCCCCACTTGGCTCTGCCCCCTCCCGCACTCCGCATGTGTACACACTCACACACACACACTCACACACACACTCACTTGTCCCCAACCCTGCAGTCCCACCGGCACTGACGTCCTCAGCGCCACGGCCCCGCTCGGCTCCGTCCCCTCGCGCTCCGCCCCCCTCGCGCTCCGCCCCCCGCACACAATGGAGTCCAACAATGATTTCTGTTCTTTGTCATCCATTGTACAACGCATCAGTCACATGCGTCAAGCAACGCATGTGACTGATGCAAAACAACGGAGATGTGAACCTAGCCTTATGCATCAAAATCTGTAAGGGAAAAATCTACAACATGTGCACAGCACTTCAGAATTCTCATAGACATTGCTGGGATAAGTTTCCCATTGCAGATTGATTAAAATATGCAAGAAAAAAAAAACACAGCGTGTGCACACAGCCTAAACCTTCTCTTGTATCATTAATACAGTACCTTAAAGGTAACCAACCAGCAGGATTTTCATATATAAAGTAAAGCCAGTGCTATACTGGGGCTAGGATGCTGAGTGTAAGCATAGCTGCAGTTCTGAGATTGGATGTTTTATTTCAGAAATATGTGCAAGTAAAGTTCCAGCAATGTACTGCTAGTTGATTGACAGGTGCAACAGGATGGGAATATGTTGGTCGGGTCTTGCTATCTATTCCCGTCCCTGTCTGCTTGCACCGGAATAAAAGTCTATAAAGGCGACAGGGGGAGGAAGGCCATGCAGACGGAAATAGATAGCAAGACCCGGTCCACATATTCCCTTCCTGTTGCATCTGTCACTCAAACAGCAGAGCATTGCTGGAACTTTACTTGCACATATTTCTGAAATAAAACCTCCAATCTAAGAACTGAAGCCATGCTTACACTTAGCATCCTAGCACCAGTATAGCACTGGCTTTACTTTATGTATGAGTGCAGAGAATAATCTGCAGCATGTCAATTGTTGGTGCTTTTTTTACTGCATTTTTTAGCCCATCCGGCCATTGATTTCACAAAAAAATGCATGGCACAAAAACACACTTAAAAACGCATGCATATTTTGGTGGGTTTTTCTTCCACAAGTAGCATATTTTGGTGCAGAAACGTTTTGCACCAAAAAATCACATTGCACACATAACCTAAAAATATCTCAGCTAAAGAGTAAAGATTGCGCAGGCTGCATACATACACTGACGCTCACCCTGATGAGAGCTCCAATTCCAGAGAATTATTATTATATCGCTATTTATTCTATGGCGCTTTACATGTGAAAAGGGTTATAAAGAAAAAAAACAAGTATACTAATCATGAACAATACAAGGCACAGACTGCTACAGCAGGAGAGAGGACCCTGCCCGCGAGGGCTCACAGTCTACAGAATCCTTAGGCTATGTGCCCACGCTGCGGAAAATTTGCGGAATTTGCCGCGATTTGTTTGCGGAAATTCCACGGATTTTTCATAAATCCGCAGTACAGCGAGTCCCCAGCCATTTCTATGGCATTTTGGAACTGCTGTACCCATGCTGCGTTTTTTTCCACAGTGGAAATAATACGGATTTCCCTGCGGAAAAATCTGCAGCATGTCAATTATTCCTGCGGATTTCTCCGCAGGGTCCCCTACTTTCCTGCCTTGATAGAAAACACCAGAGTCACTTCCTCCGGTGCAGAGAAGCGCGGTGGAGCCAGGAGCAGGAAGGAGGAGGTGGGCGGGGCCTGTACAAGCTCCGGTCATTTGACAGCCGGAGCTAGTTCAGGGACACCCACCCTTTTCAGTGCAGACACTGACAGACACGGCCAGAAAGTGAAGTGCTGCATGATGGAGGGAAGTATAAACGCTCCAATCACTTCAGCACTTGTTCTGCATTGAGGATGCAGCGCCAAAGCTATGGTACTGTATCCTCAATGCAGAATGCCTGCAGCAAATCCGCATATATCCGCAGGACACTTTCCCCGTGGGCACATAGCCTTAAAGGGAACCCGTCACCAGATTTGGGGCCTATAAGCTGCGGCCACTACCAGTGAGATCTTATATACAACATTCTAACATGTTGTATATAAGAGCCCAGGCTGCTGTCTAGAACATAAAAAAAAAATAATACTCACCTAGGAGGTCGCTCCGGTGCAGACTGGTCAAATGGGTGTCTCCGTTCTCCGGGACCGGTGCCTCCTCTTTCGGCCATCTTTGTTCTCCTTCTTCTGATGCGTCCAATGTCATACACACTCACTGGCATTGAGGTCCTGCGCAGACACACTTTGATCTGCCCTGAGCAGGGCAGATCAAAGTATTGTAGTGCGCCTGCACGGGATCGTCGAGTGTGTATGACGTAGGACGCGTCATTCACACAGGCTTCAGAAGGAGGACGAAGATGGCCGAAAGAGGAGGCTCCAACAACGGAGAACAGAGACACCTCTCTGACTCATCTCCACCGCAGCAACCGTTTAGGTAAGTATTATAAAGTGATTTTTACGTCCTACACAGTGGCCTGGGCTCTTATATACACCATGTTAGAATACTGTATGTAAGATCCCACTGGTGGTGGCTGCATGTTATAGTCCCCAAAACTGGTGAAAGGTTCCCTTTAATGCAGGGACAATGTTAGGGATAAGTTTGTAACTTGAGACTGTTTTCAGGGTTTTAGCTTTGCTGTGAGTTACCTATGGGGCAAATTATAGATGTGTCGATAGTCTCAAGTATTTGTGACTTCAGTGACTTTGATTTACAGAGAAGGATAACTAGAGAAAGGAGGAGGTTCCACTCCATAGTAAACTTCCAAAATATCTGGCCTTTAATGACAATAAAGAAGAAATTTGATTAAGTAGAATAAAACAAGTATAGAAGACGGACTACAGTGACATATTCAAAGATGTAGAAACCGACGCATTTTGAACAATCTAGTTCTGAATCATGGCAGGATATTAAGGAATTATAACTACCCTAAATAACCCCACTCAGTCTTATTTATCACATTTGGAATATTAATCCTATAAGGATTTATAATCTATAGTGACAATGTTATTTCAATGTATATCTAATAAAAGGAAATTTTTAATATTTTTTGCAATAAGAATGTAGCTTCCAATTCCCAGAGATCATATACAATGGGACCAATCTGGGTCAATCTTTGGTCAATCTCTGGTAGCCATATGCAGTAAAATTAAACAGATTGCGATTGTAAGTTTTGTTCCCAAAAAGCAACCTGTAAACTTGTCAAATGGAGGCAATCGAAAACTGTTAACCATGTTAGAAGCCCCTTAAAGAAGAACCCTATGGATCTGTTAATGAATCCTTTGGAAAAAAGTATTAAAGGGGTAGTACCCAGTTCGGCATTTCTTATCCATAGGACAGGGGATAAATTCCTAATAGCTGGATATCCGACTCTAGTCTCCGAACCAATGATCGATCATATGCACCTCTTTTCCATTGTACTCTAAATACAAGAAAAAATTGTGAAACAGAAGCGCAAAAATAGGCTCTTACCCAATAATTGCACTCACCTAATAGGGTTGTGCCAGTCACAACTTCTATATGCGCGTTACAGATGGCGACAGCCGCAGCCCCGAGTAGAAGAGGAATAACGTATAGGAGGGAGATCGGGTGAATGCCGCACTATCACCAAAGGAAAGCAATGTTAATTATTTCATCTCTTTATTCTTTGTTCAGGTCAACGCGTTTCAGAGATCACTGTCTCCTTCATCAGGACATCAAAGAACAGTATCCATCAAACTGTTCTTTGATGTCCAGATGAAGGAGACAGTGATCTCTGAAACGTGTTGACCTGAACAACGAATAAAGAGATGAAATAATTAACATCACTTTCCTTTGGTGATAGCGCGGCATTCAACAAATCTTCCTCCTATACGTTATTGCTCCATTTACTCTAAATGGGAGTGCTGAAGACCAGCCAAATGCGGCATTTGGCTATCTCTGGTGGTCTCATAGAGAATGAATGGAGCAGCAGTGCACATGATTGACCCCCCTGGGATTGGTACGTTATCCCTTATACTGTGGTTAGTGAATAACTGCCAGGTTTGGTATAAAACCCTTTAATGTTCGAAAAGGATAGCCATATCTGGTATCTTATTCCTCCTGGAAGTGTCTATGTGGCGCCCTGGACAAGCCAGGGGCCACAGGTAACAACACACACACACCCCAACCTTCAGCTCCCTGTCACCGCTCTCGGGATCCCCGTCTAGAGCAGCGGTGGTGTCACCAATATCACCACAACCGTGGGTGGCGTCATGGACAATAATCAAAACCCCCACAATCAAATTCCCCTTTTCACTCACGGGCGAGGAATGCCGCTCGAGTCCCCGGGATCCGGCCCACCGCTCGAGCCACCACCGAGCAGCAGCAGCTGCAGCAGCAGCCGCAGCAGCAGCGGCAGCCGGACCCGAGCAGTGGGAGAGCGCAGCGTCCCCTCCTCCGCCCGCGACATCTACGTACATTGTCAAATGGGTGTTACCCTTCTCCTTGTTAAGGGATTGTGTCCCACGCTCTGTGACCAATCAGTACCAATGAGTGTCCAAGGGTATCCCTAAAGACAATGCAAATGTTAACAGTCCTCAGTTTAGTCTTAAATGCTCAAGAGGATTAGTGTTATTTTATGGGGAATCCAATAGTGATGGGCGAAAAGTAATTATTTGTGTTCGGATAATACTTACGGAATACCGAGTAATATCCCAGTATTTTTCACGGCAAGAAACAATTAGGTTCGTTATTCGTGACGAAAACTGGAATAGTACTTTGGGATCCAAAGTTTCATAATGTTTAAAGGGAACCTGTCACCAGATTTGGTGACTATAAGCTGCGGCCACCACCAGTGGGCTCTTGTATACGGTATTCTAACATGCTGTATATTAGAGCCCAGGCCGCTGTGTAGAATGTAAAAATCACTTTATAATACTCACCTAAAGGGCGGTGCGATTGCAGACCAGTCAAATGGGTGTCTCAATTCTCCAGGTACAGCGCCTCCTCTTTCAGCCACCTTTGTCCTTCTTCTGAAGCCTGGATGCATGACTAGTGTTGAGCAGACCCGGATACGCAAAATCCGGATCCGCACGGTTTGAGCGCCCGATCCGAGTCCGACCAGTACCCGGGATTCGGGGTGCACGATCCAGATCCGGGATATTTTTTTTTTTTCTCTCTCTCTCTCTCTCTCTCTCTCCAACCCGATCCGGATCCGCCGTCCCGAATTATGACCGATCCGCTCAACTCTATGCATGATGCATCCTACGTCATACACACTTGCCAGTATTGAGGTCCTGCGTAGGCACACTTTCCTCTGCCCTGCGCAGAACCTCAATTTTGGTTAGTGTAGATGACATAGGACGCGTCATACACCCCGGCTTCAGAAGAAGGAGGACAAAGATGGTCGAAAGAGGAGGCGCCGGACCCGGAGAACAGAGACACCCATCCGACCACTCTGCACCGCACTGACCGTTAGGTGAGTATTATAAAGTGATTTTTACATTCTACACAGCGGCCTGGGCTCTTATATACAGCATGTTAGATTGTGGTATATAACAGCTCACTGGTGGTGGCCACAGCTTATAGTCACCAAATCTGGTGACAGGTTCCCTTTAAGGTTGAAGGTAGGCTTAAGTCCATCAAGTTCAACCCTTGACCTAACCTAACATGTTATGAATAATTTAAACACAAATAGTCACTAGAATCCGAGTATTTCCTTTTATGATTCTGTAAATATTCAATTTTTTTCACTTAGGAATGTTCTTCTTTTATTTCTCCCTTAGATCATCGAGATGATATTCAGTATGGTTCTGTGCTGTGGAATTCGGATCTATTCCGTGTACTGAGAGCTGCGGTTCTTCCCACATGTAAATAACACCCACCTCTTTTATTCTCCTTCTTCCCTCCCTGAGTGTGTCTTTTTATTAACACTTGTTCACCGCTCTTGTGGAGCTTGTGCAGATGTTCAACCCAGATGAGAAGCAGAAGTTTCCTACGTGACTGGTCATGATGAGGGTCTCTTTCCTCTATATCACCCTTTCCCTGAAGTTACAGCAAAAAGGCACCTCGGGGAGCTGGGGTGCTGCAGAATGTAATCCCTTCGATTTTAGGACCCCTTACTCCTAGCCTTAGTGTAAATCAATGTCACTCTGTCACTGCCACCAAATCGGACCTTCTGGAGTTGACCTTCCTTCTGAATGAATGATGATTATGCATCAGTACACCTCTTTGAGGCATGCCAGTGCCTTATTGCTTCATCTCTCTGCCCGCTCCTGTGTAAAATATATTGTGTTAGTACTGTCGGGGGAAGGACCAATCCTAACAGTTACCCTTTCCTGCACGATCCCTCCACACAATCTGTCATCTGATGGAAAAGTGAATATATATAATTATATATAAACATGTATAAAAGATTCTCATTAAAACCATTTATTGGGGGCTTTTCCTCCCAACGCCACATGACTTGTCTCTTTTTTTTTCATTTTTTGAATGAATGTGTATAAAATGTGTAAAATGTATTTGTATTGACCATTGATTGACAGTTTACTGAATTGCTGTGTGAATACTGACATGAAAAATCCAATAGCTATATGTAAGAGTGAAAGTATGAAAAATGAAATCTGCATTACTGCCATGAATATATGAATAAAGAGAAATTTAGCTACTGAATTGATCACTGCTATAGAGCCCCAACACTACGCCAAAGTATTTCTCTACGTTGGGGTCCCTAGCTTGTGTGTGTCCTCTCATGCAGTTAAAAAACTTACCGTGTATGGGAAGCTGAGACCCAGGCTATATATGCGTATTATGTGGATTGGCAATAGGTGTGAGTGGGGTGGGTTCACGAACGGAAAACTACTAACAAATTTTTCACATTTTCATTTTTACATATAGCTATTGGATTTTTCATGCCAGTATTCACACAGCAGTTCCTGCTATTTCATGTATTCCCCTTACATAGTCACTGGTGTGCATACCTTATCTCCCCATAGTGATGTTTTTTTAGGTTTTTGCACCCAGTTCAGACTTAGAATGGAGTTCCAAACGTTATTCCTTTTTTGTTAGTATTTTTTCGTTTGTGAACCCACCCCACTCACACCTATTGCCAGTCCACATTATACGCATATATAGCCTGGGTCTCAGCTTCCCATACACGGTAAGTTTTTTAACTGCATGAGAGGACACACACAAGCTAGGGACCCCAACGTAGAGAAATACTTTGGCGTAGTGTTGGGGCTCTATTTACTCTTTAGCAGATACAAATGTTTTATCGAAACTGCAGTCAGTGATAAACCATTGGAATCGGGGTCTCTACCCCTACATTTTGCTCTTTAAAGGGGTTTTCATTAATTTTATATTTCTAAAAACTGGCCATCAATATTCAAATCCTACAAAATCTTGTATTTATTGCTTGCTTCCATCCCATTTAAATGAATAGGATTATCCTAAAAAATTAACTGGAGGTGAAAGAGGGACTAAAGAGGAGATCTTATGGTGGATATATGGGGTCAGGAGGGACACACCAGATTCAGTTACCAACTGATGACCATAAAATAGAGTGAACTTCCATTTACTGTATGCAAAGACTTTGGAGACACTATATTCTCTTCTACTCATTGGGCTGACGTGGTATGAGACAGCATGGTGTCAAGCCCAAATGATGCTTGGAGTTGCCTACAAAAAACTGGAGTGGAGAGGCAGAAGTGGACACAGTCAGAAAAGGTCCCTGTGCAAGAACAATATAGGGGCCCTTGACTGCGGGACTGTAGAGCCTTCACCCAGTACCTCAATTTACCTCCCCTTCAGGTCCACAACCACCCCATACCCGGATCCCCTTCCACAAACGACAGACAACCATTTTGGCCAAATCGCCCTTTATTATAGCAAACATACCATAAATCAACATGAAAAGTGAGGAGGTTCTTGGAGCTGCAAAGCCTGGCGGAAGCCATAAATACTTGAAACCATCCAGCATTAACCCCAGCCGTGACCACAAGCTCGGGGGCACCAACATTGCCAGAAAATTACCAACATCACCGACTCCCAGGGACTCCCCTCTGAAGAGCACCCCAATCTGCCAGGCAATAAACCAAGATCTGATCCAAAATGGGAGGTTACATCCACCAGATGTACCACCCCCCCACCACCATTTATCCACCAGATCCAAAATGGGAGGTTACATCCACCAGATGTACCACCCCCCCACCACCATTTATCCACCAGATCCAAAATGGGAGGTTACATCCACCAGATGTACCACCACCCCCACCACCATTTATCCACCAGATCCAAAATGGGAGGTTACATCCACCAGATGTACCACCCACCAACCACAATTTTTGCCACCAACACCAAGAACCCCACCTCTCTCACAACGCCGAAATGACCCGTTAAACATGACCATAAATTTTTATTTTTTTTAAAAAACACATTATACGTACATATGTACATACACACCTATATATATATATATATAAACACACAAACATGCATATATGCATAAACCCACACACATACATACATATATATATATATATATATATATATATATATATCAGACCAAAAGTTTGGACACACCTCATTCAAAGAGTTTTCTTTATTTTCATGACTCTGAAAATTGTAGATTCACATTGAAGACATCAAAACTAGGAATTAACACATGTGAAATGAAATACATAACAAAAAAGTGTGAAACAACTGAAAATATGTCTTATATTCTAGGTTCTTCAAAGTAGCCACCTTTTGCTTTGATTACTGCTTTGCACACTCTTGGCATTCTCTTGATGCGCTTCAAGAGGTAGTCACCGGAAATGGTCTTCCAACAGTCTTGAAGGAGTTCCCAGAGATGCTTAGCACTTGTTGGCCCTTTTGCCTTCACTCTGCGGTCCAGCTCACCCCAAACCATCTCGATTGGGTTCAGGTCTGGTGACTGTGGAGGCCAGGTCATCTGGCCTAGCACCCCATCACTCTCCTTATATACACCCACATACACAGCACATGGTGGTGCCTATGTGCCTATTGCAGGCCACCTCTTTTACCTCACCCTATATACATTCCTACAAATCTCCTGACTAGAGTTGAGCGCGGTTCGTGGTTCGTGGTTCTCCAGTTCGCGGCTCGAGTGATTTTGGGGCATGTTCTAGATCGAACTAGAACTCGAGCTTTTTGCAAAAGCTCGGTAGTTCTAGAAACGTTCGAGAACGGTTCTAGCAGCCAAAAAACAGCTAAATCATAGCTTGGTTTCTGCTGTAATAGTGTAAGTCACTCTGTGAATCAAACTATTATCACATTTCAGTGTATAGTGTGCGTGAACAGCGCCTTCAGATCACTGCTGTTTCTATAATGGCGATCGCCATTTTTTTTTTTTTTTTTTCTTGTCTTCCTTCCCTAAGCGCGCGCGTCTTGTGGGGCGGGCCAGCATGTCAGCCAATCCCAGACACACACACAGCTAAGTGGACTTTGAGCCAGAGAAGCAACGGCATGTGTGATAGGATCTGCATGTCACATGTCCCTGCATTATAAAACCGGACATTTTCTTCACGGACGCCATTATCTGCCTTCTGCGTCTTTGGTGTCAGACATCACTGTCGCAGCTCCGTCTTCCTGAGTCCTATAGCCGATACAGCTGTATGCGCTGCATACACAGCGTTAGACAGCTTAGGGAGAGCACTTTATAGCAGTCCTTTTAAGGGCTCCAACCGGCAGGGTCAGAGAGCCATAGGTGACAGGTCCTGCAAACAGCAACAGCGTCTGTGTAGCCCAGGTCAGGGATTTCCTACCTGCATTTCACCATTAGGAGGGAATAGAAAGGCAGGCTTCCATTCCTCTACCCAGAGCACCACAATCCTGCCACTGTACCCTCTTGTCCTCTGCACACTCCAACTGATAACTAAGCCATTATACTAGCAAACACTCAGTGTACCTAGTGGCATCCTATACGTGGCTATTGGACTTTGCTATAGTCCCACTAGTGCAAAGACATTTGCAGAGCGCGTCTGCCTGCATTGCACACTACAACTCATTCTAACCAAGCCATTATACTAGCAAACACTCAGTGTACCTAGTGGCATCCTATACGTGGCTATTGGACTTTGCTATAGTCCCACTAGTGCAAAGACATTTGCAGAGCGCGTCTGCCTGCATTGCACACTACAACTCATTCTAACCAAGCCATTATACTAGCAAACACTCAGTGTACCTAGTGGCATCCTATACGTGGCTATTGGACTTTGCTATAGTCCCACTAGTGCAAAGACATTTGCAGAGCGCGTCTGCCTGCATTGCACACTCCAACTCATTAAAACCAAGCCATTATACTAGCAAACACTCAGTGTACCTAGTGGCATCCTATACGTGGCTATTGGACTTTGCTATAGTCCCACTAGTGCAAAGACATTTGCATAGCGCGTCTGCCGGCATTGCACACTCAAACTCATTTTAACTAAGCCATTATACTAGCAAACACTCAGTGTACCTAGTGGCATCCTATACGTGGCTATTGGACTTTGCTATAGTCCCACTAGTGCAAAGACATTAGCAGAGCACATCTGCCTGCATTGCACACTACAACTCATTCTAACCAAGCCATTATACTAGCAAACACTCAGTGTACCTAGTGGCATCCTATACGTGGCTATTGGACTTTGCTATAGTCCCACTAGTGCAAAGACATTTGCATAGCGCGTCTGCCTGCATTGCACACTCAAACTCATTTTAACTAAGCCATTATACTAGCAAACACTCAGTGTACCTAGTGGCATCCTATACGTGGCTATTGGACTTTGCTATAGTCCCACTAGTGCAAAGACATTAGCAGAGCACATCTGCCTGCATTGCACACTACAACTCATTCTAACCAAGCCATTATACTAGCAAACACTCAGTGTACCTAGTGGCATCCTATACGTGGCTATTGGACTTTGCTATAGTCCCACTAGTGCAAAGACATTTGCAGAGCGCGTCTGCCTGCATTGCACACTCCAACTCATTAAAACCAAGCCATTATACTAGCAAACACTCAGTGTACCTAGTGGCATCCTATACGTGGCTATTGGACTTTGCTATAGTCCCACTAGTGCAAAGACATTTGCATAGCGCGTCTGCCTGCATTGCACACTCAAACTCATTTTAACTAAGCCATTATACTAGCAAACACTCAGTGTACCTAGTGGCATCCTATACGTGGCTATTGGACTTTGCTATAGTCCCACTAGTGCAAAGATATTAGCAGAGCACATCTGCCTGCATTGCACACTCCAACTTTTTTAAACTAAGCAATTTTACTAGCAAACACTCAGTGTACCTAGTGGCATCCTAAACGTGGCTATTGGACTTTGCTATAGTCCCACTAGTGCAAAGACATTTGCAGAGCACGTCTGCCTGCATTGCACACTACAACTCATTGTTACTAAGCCATTATACTAGCAAACACTCAGTGTACCTAGTTGTATCCTAAACGTGGCTATTGTACTTTTGTCTATTCACAGTATTGGAACGATATTTGCAGCACGTCTGCCTGCATTGCACACTCTAACTTTTTTAAACTCAGCCATTTATAGTAGCAAACACTCAGTGTACCTAGTTGTATCCTAAACGTGGCTATTGTACTTTTGTCAATTCACAGTATTGGAACGTTATTTGCAGCACGTCTGCCTGCATTGCACACTCAAACTTTTTTAAACTCAGCCATTTATAGTAGCAAACACTCAGTGTACCTAGTTGTATCCTAAACGTGGCTATTGTACTTTTGTCTATTCACAGTATTGGAACGATATTTGCAGCACGTCTGCCTGCATTGCACACTCTAACTTTTTTAAACTCAGCCATTATACTAGCAAACACTCAGTGTACCTAGTGGCATCCTATACGTGGCTATTGGACTTTGCTATAGTCCCACTAGTGCAAAGACATTAGCAGAGCACATCTGCCTGCATTGCACACTACAACTCATTGTAACCAAGCCATTATACTAGCAAACACTCAGTGTACCTAGTGGCATCCTATACGTGGCTATTGGACTTTGCTATAGTCCCACTAGTGCAAAGACATTTGCAGAGCGCGTCTGCCTGCATTGCACACTCCAACTCATTAAAACCAAGCCATTATACTAGCAAACACTCAGTGTACCTAGTGGCATCCTATACGTGGCTATTGGACTTTGCTATAGTCCCACTAGTGCAAAGACATTTGCATAGCGCGTCTGCCTGCATTGCACACTCAAACTCATTTTAACTAAGCCATTATACTAGCAAACACTCAGTGTACCTAGTGGCATCCTATACGTGGCTATTGGACTTTGCTATAGTCCCACTAGTGCAAAGATATTAGCAGAGCACATCTGCCTGCATTGCACACTCCAACTTTTTTAAACTAAGCAATTTTACTAGCAAACACTCAGTGTACCTAGTGGCATCCTAAACGTGGCTATTGGACTTTGCTATAGTCCCACTAGTGCAAAGACATTTGCAGAGCACGTCTGCCTGCATTGCACACTACAACTCATTGTTACTAAGCCATTATACTAGCAAACACTCAGTGTACCTAGTTGTATCCTAAACGTGGCTATTGTACTTTTGTCTATTCACAGTATTGGAACGTTATTTGCAGCACGTCTGCCTGCATTGCACACTCAAACTTTTTTAAACTCAGCCATTTATAGTAGCAAACACTCAGTGTACCTAGTTGTATCCTAAACGTGGCTATTGTACTTTTGTCTATTCACAGTATTGGAACGTTATTTGCAGCACGTCTGCCTGCATTGCACACTCTAACTTTTTTAAACTCAGCCATTATACTAGCAAACACTCAGTGTACCTAGTTGTATCCTAAACGTGGCTATTTTACTTTTGTCTATTCACAGTATTGGAACGATATTTGCAGCACGTCTGCCTGCATTGCACACTCTAACTTTTTTAAACTCAGCCATTATACTAGCAAACACTCACTGTACCTAGTTGTATCCTAAACGTGGCTATTGTACTTTTGTCAATTCACAGTATTGGAACGTTATTTGCAGCACGTCTGCCTGCATTGCACACTCAAACTTTTTTAAACTCAGCCATTTATAGTAGCAAACACTCAGTGTACCTAGTTGTATCCTAAACGTGGCTATTGTACTTTTGTCTATTCACAGTATTGGAACGTTATTTGCAGCACGTCTGCCTGCATTGCACACTCTAACTTTTTTAAACTCAGCCATTATACTAGCAAACACTCAGTGTACCTAGTTGTATCCTAAACGTGGCTATTGTACTTTTGTCAATTCACAGTATTGGAACGTTATTTGCAGCACGTCTGCCTGCATTGCACACTCAAACTTTTTTAAACTCAGCCATTTATAGTAGCAAACACTCAGTGTACCTAGTTGTATCCTAAACGTGGCTATTGTACTTTTGTCTATTCACAGTATTGGAACGATATTTGCAGCACGTCTGCCTGCATTGCACACTCTAACTTTTTTAAACTCAGCCATTATACTAGCAAACACTCAGTGTACCTAGTTGTATCCTAAACGTGGCTATTGTACTTTTGTCAATTCACAGTATTGGAACGTTATTTGCAGCACGTCTGCCTGCATTGCACACTCAAACTTTTTTAAACTCAGCCATTTATAGTAGCAAACACTCAGTGTACCTAGTTGTATCCTAAACGTGGCTATTGTACTTTTGTCAATTCACAGTATTGGAACGTTATTTGCAGCACGTCTGCCTGCATTGCACACTCAAACTTTTTTAAACTCAGCCATTTATAGTAGCAAACACTCAGTGTACCTAGTTGTATCCTAAACGTGGCTATTGTACTTTTGTCTATTCACAGTATTGGAACGTTATTTGCAGCATGTCTGCCTGCATTGCACACTCTAACTTTTTTAAACTCAGCCATTATACTAGCAAACACTCAGTGTACCTAGTTGTATCCTAAACGTGGCTATTTTACTTTTGTCTATTCACAGTATTGGAACGATATTTGCAGCACGTCTGCCTGCATTGCACACTCTAACTTTTTTAAACTCAGCCATTATACTAGCAAACACTCACTGTACCTAGTTGTATCCTAAACGTGGCTATTGTACTTTTGTCAATTCACAGTATTGGAACGTTATTTGCAGCACGTCTGCCTGCATTGCACACTCAAACTTTTTTAAACTCAGCCATTTATAGTAGCAAACACTCAGTGTACCTAGTTGTATCCTAAACGTGGCTATTGTACTTTTGTCTATTCACAGTATTGGAACGTTATTTGCAGCACGTCTGCCTGCATTGCACACTCTAACTTTTTTAAACTCAGCCATTATACTAGCAAACACTCAGTGTACCTAGTTGTATCCTAAACGTGGCTATTGTACTTTTGTCAATTCACAGTATTGGAACGTTATTTGCAGCACGTCTGCCTGCATTGCACACTCAAACTTTTTTAAACTCAGCCATTTATAGTAGCAAACACTCAGTGTACCTAGTTGTATCCTAAACGTGGCTATTGTACTTTTGTCTATTCACAGTATTGGAACGATATTTGCAGCACGTCTGCCTGCATTGCACACTCTAACTTTTTTAAACTCAGCCATTATACTAGCAAACACTCAGTGTACCTAGTTGTATCCTAAACGTGGCTATTGTACTTTTGTCAATTCACAGTATTGGAACGTTATTTGCAGCACGTCTGCCTGCATTGCACACTCAAACTTTTTTAAACTCAGCCATTTATAGTAGCAAACACTCAGTGTACCTAGTTGTATCCTAAACGTGGCTATTGTACTTTTGTCAATTCACAGTATTGGAACGTTATTTGCAGCACGTCTGCCTGCATTGCACACTCAAACTTTTTTAAACTCAGCCATTTATAGTAGCAAACACTCAGTGTACCTAGTTGTATCCTAAACGTGGCTATTGTACTTTTGTCTATTCACAGTATTGGAACGTTATTTGCAGCACGTCTGCCTGCATTGCACACTCTAACTTTTTTAAACTCAGCCATTATACTAGCAAACACTCAGTGTACCTAGTTGTATCCTAAACGTGGCTATTTTACTTTTGTCTATTCACAGTATTGGAACGATATTTGCAGCACGTCTGCCTGCATTGCACACTCTAACTTTTTTAAACTCAGCCATTATACTAGCAAACACTCACTGTACCTAGTTGTATCCTAAACGTGGCTATTGTACTTTTGTCAATTCACAGTATTGGAACGTTATTTGCAGCACGTCTGCCTGCATTGCACACTCAAACTTTTTTAAACTCAGCCATTATACTAGCAAACACTCACTGTACCTAGTTGTATCCTAAACGTGGCTATTGTACTTTTGTCAATTCACAGTATTGGAACGTTATTTGCAGCACGTCTGCCTGCATTGCACACTCAAACTTTTTTAAACTCAGCCATTATACTAGCAAACACTCACTGTACCTAGTTGTATCCTAAACGTGGCTATTGTACTTTTGTCTATTCACACTACTGCAAATCTATGTGCAGCACCTCTGCATGACAACCTCGTGCTCTGTTTTTAATAAGCTATAATGATAGCACAAAATACTGCCATTTTGTGGCATCATAGAACTGGCTGTTGTATTCCATTAGTGCCCCACTGGTGACAAGCTATTTCTAGCACCTCTACATCACACCCTCATGCACATTTAGCTACGCTAATGTTATAGCAAACTCATGGAATTCATTGCTGCATTTCATAATTCGGAGGGATAGAAAGTCAGGCTTCCTTTAGCTTTTCCTTCTGTTCATAGACAGCATCTCCAAGACAAATTTCCCCTCCACGTCTAAGTGTGGAGAGGCAGCTAGTGCGCATGCGTGTGCCGATGTACCCCAGCTGCAGCATAATTACAGTGTTTCGCCTAGTGAGTATGCTCAGCCTGACTGTGCCATTCCTGACGCTAAGTCTTCATTTCGGGATACAGCGCATGCTCCCACACTAAGTGTGAAAAGCCTCTTTGCACAGGTGCTTGCATTCTGTGCCGGGTCTAAGTCCTGTTTTGTGCCTAGACACCATGCTAAAGCTGATAGTCTTTTTTCAGAGACTGTATTTCATGCTACTGAGCATGCTCAGGCACTTCCTGCATCAGAGACTAGGTCCGGTAATGAACTCTTTGGCCCTGGCCCTGATGTGGGGGTCCCATATAGACCACAGGGCATCAGGTGTCCTCCCAAATGGCTTGCAGAGGCCCACACCTATGACTTGTCACCGCATTATTGATGGTCAGACGATGACTGGTGAGGTGTTTGGGTCATGGCAGCCATGAGGTCATCATTGAAGTTGCGTTTCCAAATAGGACGCTAGTTATGCCACTCATGACGTGTCACTCTGCTTTTGTCTCCAGGAGGTGCATTGTGGTTCACCCTGGTTTGGGGCGGACCCAGGTTATAAAAGGGGCTGGAGCCAACAAGGAGGTGCGCAGTCTTCTATTATGCTCCGAAAGAGCACACCTCCATGTGTTGAACCCATTGCGGCTTTAGGCCAGAGGTAGGCAGGGATAGGGTGGTGGATGCAGGCCACCACCACAGTTGGTAACGCAGAACGGTTAAGACCAGCTCCTGTCCTAACAGTCCTGCTTGTGCAGCCCAGTGGCATTAACAGGCCTGCTGCTGCTGATGCGCCTGCTGTCCACAGGTGTGGCCCCTACGCACACGGTCAGCGTACTCAATGGCCCCTGTGTTGTTAACAGGGAGTTCCTGGGCTGGGTGGGCATGTGGACCCTGTGACGCTAACAGGGCTCACAGTCTCCAGATCCGAATGGCGTCTAACTCGGTTCAGGCTACTATTAGTTTCATAGCCACACAGCTCTGTATCCTCCACCAAACCTTCAAGTTGCCAACCTCTCCTTTTCCAACTGGGAGCACGGTGGACACTGACTGCTGAAGGTGATATATACCTTTCTCTTTCTTTTCTTATTAATTTTTGTTATATAGCGGTCACAGATTATATACCACTTTATCCAAATCTGCCAGTCCCACTGTAACAGATGTTGTTTCTTCAGCAAATGTTACAGTTGTTTAACCACCAAATCCACGGACCAAAATTTTTTTCCCCTTTCCAACACACCTGTTCCCCTTTCCAACAGCATCTGTCCTTTTTCAACTCATTTTGGGATATGACCAAAAGTGCAACTGTGCAGGGACACCGTACTCAACGCCATCTCAGCACAGCAGCCATCCCTCGGTCCCTCCGATGTGGACAAGTAAAAGACCATTTCCTCCTATCCATGACAAAGTGTTGAGATTCACTCTGTGCAGCACTGGTGTTTAGTGGAAAAGTAGATCTAAGATTGCGTACCACATTCTGCAGATACTCCTGTATACGTGCGTCTATTTCTATGGCAGGAATTAGTTCGCCAAATTTTGTCTTGTACCGGGGATCTAACAGTGTGGCAACCCAGTATTCAGGATTACTTCAAATTCATACAATCCGAGGGTCATGTAGGTAGTGCAGCAAGAAGGCGCTCATGTGTCTTGTGCATCCAGGAGGACCAAGTCCTTGGTGTGTTGGTGGCAGAGAGGTGAGAATCGTGCATCCTTCCTCTGCCCTCTACCCACAACCTCGCACAACCGAAATGTGAGCAAGCTCTCACTCATCTGCTGAGTCTTCCATGCCCATCGCCAGTTCGTCCTCCATTTCTTCATGGGCTCCTGCACTTTCATAAACACTTTTTGCTGATACTATGCGCCCTTGTTAATCCCTCTCCCTCACCATGACTGCCGCATAGGTGCCGCTGACCATCTGGACCTCGTAGATCTTGTTATCCCTTCCGCATATGACTCCTCCTGTACTTCCTCCCCTTCCTCTTGTCCCAACACCTGACTCCGAATAATAATTACAGTGTGCTCCATCATGTAGATGACCAGAATTGTCACGCTGAGAATGACATTGCCAGTGCTAAACATCTTCGTCGACATTTCAAAACTGTGTAGCAGGGTGCATAGGTCCTTGATCTGACACCACTCCAGCAGCGTGATCTGCACCACCTCTGGATCAACTTATCCCAGGCTATATGTCTTACCGTATTTCAGCAGGGCTCTGCGGTGCTGCCACACACGCTGCAACATGTGCAGATTCCAATTCCTGCGTGTCGGAACATCGCATTTCCGGCGTTTAACTGCCAGACCCTAAGACTTCCGGAGTGATGAAAGTTGTTGAGCTGCTGTGTGCGCACGATGGAAGTGAGCACATAGCGAGCGTGCCCGCTGCACAAGGCCATGTAGGCCGTGATGGTGTTTTAAAAATTGCTGGAGAATTCGGATCAACACGTGAGCCATAAAAGGCACGTGTGTCACATTGCCCTGAGGATGGCCCGCAGCCAGGTTTGCATCATTGCCGCACACGGCTGTTAAGTCACCAACGGAGTCCGCTCCGTCAATTTGTACTCCGGTCGCCAGGTGACAACGTGTTCCTTTCATGAATAGTGCTGATGATGGGAGAGTAGTCGATGCCAGCGGCGCAGGTGGACGCAGGTTATGCTCACCCACTGGGCTGCATTACCTTGACAGATGCAGAATCTCTGGCTGAATGTAGCTGGTGGGTATCTCACAGATGAAATACCATCATTCAGCTACAACCAATGGGAAGACACCACACCCTTTTTTATGCCCATCCTGTCTGCAGACCACTGCCAGACATAGCTATGAACCTCTGGTTAATTTTACCCCCAGTTCAGTTTTATGATTTTGTGTGCTTGTTACCTGACTACTTTTCCTGCTTGCTGTTTATGTACCTTGTTGGCCGATACGCATTTCACCTCTGCTTGTTTTCTGATTAAGTCCTGGCCGTCCCATTCTGTTCCTGTTCCTCAATTAATGTTTTGACCCTGCCTGACTACTATTCTCTGTAATAGCGGTGTGACTCACATTTCCCATACATTTCAAAGTAAAACTTTGACCGCCTGATGGCATTGAGCTCTGCTGCCAGCATAGTAAGGAGGTGTGTGGTAGTCCTTGTGCGCAGTTGCAAGGAAGGGTGGCCTGACCACACAGGGTTTGCGCAAAGGTAGAGGACCCACACGAGGTTGAAGAGGCAGAAGCAGTGTATTAACTTCTACATACAGAACAAGGATTGAAACAACTCGTGGGGACGGCAAGACTTGTACAGCAGACCCTTCTCCATCTCTCACCATAGTTTGCCAGTGCCCAGTCAGTGACATGTAATGACCCTGTCTATGCTTACTGGTCCAAATATCTGTGTTGAAATGCACCCTGTCGCACACAGATTTTCTCAAGGAAGTGGTGATGTTGTGTGCGACATGCCGGTGTAGCGCGGGCATGCTTTTCTTGGAGAAGCAGTGGTGATTGGGCATCTGGTACTGGGGCACAGCGACAGACATAAGGTCTGTAAAATCCTGTGTGTCCACTACGCGTAAAGGCAGCATTTCGGTAGCCAACAGCTTACAGAGGGATAGAGTCAACCACTTAGCTTTGTCATGGGTCGCAGTAAGTGGCCTTTTATTTGACCACATCTGAGGGACAGAGATCTGGCTGCTGTCTGTAGACGGTGTTGAGTAGGGTGTCCCTGGAAAAATGCAGGTTTGTGAGAAAAGTGCAGGCGGAGACATGATGTTGGCTTCATCTTGCCTTCAGATCTGTTCATCTTGTATCATTTTTAAAAAACACAGCAAGCAAGGGTTACTCCAAGCGGAGTCTCCCTTTTTTTCCAAAAATTGGGCCCCACACAGACACCTTATCAGTGGCAGCACTTGTGCCCTAGTTGCAAACAGGATGTTTTGATTTGCATCAAGCACATTCCAAATCCACAAGCATTTACTCTCCCCAGGATGACACAGGGGTAGTAAATTCCTTCTGGATCCATGACTTGTTCATTTTGATGAACGTCAGTCTGTCCACATTGTCACTGGACAGACGCGTGCGCTTATCTGTCAGCACACACCCAGCAGCACTGAAGACACGTTCAGAGACAACGCTGGCAGCTGGACACGACAAAATCTTCGAGGCGTAACTGGAGAGCTCTTGACATTTTTCTAGATTTGAAGCACAAAAGGAGCAAGGCTCCATTTGCAAAGTCATTGCATCGATGTTCATTTGGAGATACTCCTGTATCATCCTCTCCATCCGTTGACTATGTGTCAGACTTGTTGTCTCTGGTGGCCTTGCAAAGGAGGGTCTAAAAAAATTATGAAAAGATTCCATAAAATTGCTGTTACCAGCACCAGATACGGTCCTACTGGTACGGGTAGACTGTTGAAGATGACGAGGCCGTCCCATGTTTGTCAAGTTACAACTGGGAGAATCACTCCCTTCACCTGCACGGTTGTTTGGTGGAAAAGCCGAGCTAAGATCGAGTAACAGCTTCTGCTGATACTCCTGCATACGTGCGTCCCTTTCTATGGGTGGAATTATGTCACAAAATTTGGACTTGTCCCGGGGATCTAATAGTGTGGCAAGCCAGTAGTCATCATCACTTCTAATTTTGACAATACGAGGGTCATGTTGGAGGTAGTGCAACAAGAAGGCACTCATGTGTCTTGCGCAGCCATGCGCACCAAGTCCACGCTGTGTTTGTGGCATAGAGGTGCTAACCGTTCTTTCTTCCTCTGTCATCTCCCCCCAACCTCTTTCAACTGAAATTTGACCAAGGTCCCCCTCATCTGCTGAGTCTTCCATGTCCATGGACAGTTCGTCCTCCATATCTTCATGTCCTCCTGCACCTTCCTCAACATCTCACCTGCTACCATGCGCCCTTGTTGATCCCTGTCCCCCATGGTCCCATGCCTGCCGCGTTGGTGATGATGAACGTCTGGACCTTGGTGATGTTGTTGTGTCTTGCGCATATGAATCCTCCTGTAGTTCCTCCCCTTCCTGTTGTCCCACCCCCTGACTACGAATAGTGTTTAGCGTGTGCTCCAGCATGTAAATGACTGTAATCGTCATGCTGATAATGGCATTGTCAGCGCTAAACATATTCGTCGCCAAGTCGAAACTGTGCAGAAGGGTGCATAGGTCCTTGATCTGAGATCACTCCATCAGGGTGATCTGCCCCACTTCTGCATCTCGTTGGCCCAGGCTATACATCATGACGTATTGCACCAGGGCTCGCCGGTGCTGCCACAGTCGCTGTAACATGTGGAGAGTTGAATTCCAGCGTGTCGCCACATCGCATTTCAGGCGATGAACCGGCAGGCCGAAAGACTTCTGGAGCGATGCAAGTCGCTCAGGTGCGGCGGTTGAACGGCGGAAGTGAGCACTGCAGACAGTTTCCGTGCCCTGGTCAGAAGGCCATCTAGGCCGGGATAGTGTGTTAAAAATTGCTGGACAACAAGGTTAAACACGTGAGCCATACAAGGCACGTGTGTCACCTTGCCCAGGCGAAGGGCCGCACCCAGGTTTGCAGCATTGTCGCACACGGCCTTACCAGGCTGCAGGTTGAGTGGAGACAACCATTTATCAAAATCAGTCTCCAGAGCTGCCCACAACTCAGTCGCTGTGTGACTCCTATTTCAAAGACATGTCAAGCTAAAGACCGCCTGATGCCGTTGCGCTCTGCTACCAGCATAGTAATGAGGGGTGCGTGATTCCTTCTGCGCAGTGAGAACGCTGGTGGCCTGACCAGGCAGGCTTGGGGCGGAGGTGGAGGACCCAGATGAGGTGGAGGATGCAGAAGCAGTGGCGGAACTTGGACAGACAGAGGATTGACACACAAGTCGTGGGGACGGCAAGACTTGTGCAGCAGACCCTTCACCATCTATCACCATAGTTACCCAGTGGCCAGTCAGCGACATGTAACGTCCCTGTCCATGCTTACTGGTCCAAGTATCGGTGGTGAAATGCACCCGTTCACACACAGAGTTTCTCAAGGAAGCGGTGATGTTGTGTGCGACATGCTGGTGTAGCGCGGGCACACCTTTCTTAGAGAAGTAGTGGCGACTAGGCATCTGGTACTGGGGCACAGCGACAGACATAAGGTCTCTAAAATCCTGTGTGTCCACTAGGCGGAAAGGCAGCATTTCTGTAGTCAACAGCTTACAGAGGGATAGAGTCAACCTCTTCGCTTTGTCATGGGTCGCAGGAAGTGGCCTTTTATTTGACCACATCTGAGGGACAGAGATCTGGCTGCTGTGTGTAGACGGTGTTGAGTCGGGTGTCCCTGGAAAAATGCAGCTTTGTGAGGAAAGTGCAGGCGGAGACATGATGTTGCCTTCATCCAAAGTTGGTGCTATCGATGTCTGAGAGAGCTGTACACACTCACTTGTTTCCCCTTCCAAACCAACTGACGACCTACCAAGCAAACTGCCTGTTGCGGTTACAGTGGTGGAAGTTGTGGGTGGAAAAACAGGTGTGACAGCTGTCCCCACAGTCCTAGAAGATGACGAGCGCGCGGATGCACTGGAAGGGGCAGGCGGTGGATGGTTCGCTCCGCTAGGCCGCATTGCAGCACGGTGAGCTTCCCATCGGGCCATATGATATTTATTCATGTGACGATTCATGGAAGAAGTTGTCAAACTGCTGAGGTTTTGACCTCTACTAAGAGAACCATGACAAATTTTACAGATCACATAATTTGGGCGATCTTTTTCTATGTCAAAAAAGGACCTGGCTAGGCAAGGCTTAGAGGCCATGCGACCTGTTGATCCACCCCGAATAATGCTCAGAGGCAGAGTGGTGGCTGAGGATGCAGTTGTAGACGTGCTACCAGTGCTCCGACTGTGTCCAGGAAGGCGCCAGGTTACTTCGACGTCGGTTGCATCCTCCTCCACCGCCTCTGTTGACCTCCTCGAGTGTCTGACTGTGGGTTGACAGTAGGTGTGATCTAGAACTTAATCATCAATTGTTGTGTTTGCACTCCCCTACCCCTCAGACCGAGTTTCTTCTTGCCCTGACCGAATATTTAAGTTGTCATCCCAATCGGGTATCTGCGTCTCATCTTCATCAGTATGTTCCTCATTGCCTATAACCACAGTTGTTGGAAAGGCAGCATTTTGGTAGCCAACAGTTTGCATATGATGAAAGTCAACCTCCAAGCCATTTCATGCCCTTCTAAAAGCATGTAAAACACAGCGAGGGGACTCCAACCACAGTCTCCCTCGTTGCCACTAACTGGGCCACACACACCCCACTTGACTGGCATCGGTTGAGCCCCCTTTTGAAAAAGAAAAAGATGCTTTGCATGAAGCACTCTCAAAAATACGCGTGCCTTTCCCGTCCCCTGGCTGACCCAGGGGAAGAAAAGTCCTCTGAGAGCCATGACTTGTTCATCTTGGTTCTTTTAGAGACACAGCGAGGGGACTCCAACCACAGTCTCCCTCGTTGCCACTAACTGGGCCACACACACCCCACTTGACTGGCATCGGTTGAGCCCCCTTTTGAAAAAGAAAAAGATGCTTTGCATGAAGCACTCTCAAAAATACGCGTGCCTTTCCCGTCCCCTGGCTGACCCAGGGGAAGAAAAGTCCTCTGAGAGCCATGACTTGTTCATCTTGGTTCTTTTAGAGACACAGCGAGGGGACTCCAACCACAGTCTCCCTCGTTGCCACTAACTGGGCCACACACACCCCACTTGACTGGCATCGGTTGAGCCCCCTTTTGAAAAAGAAAAAGATGCTTTGCATGAAGCACTCTCAAAAATACGCGTGCCTTTCCCGTCCCCTGGCTGACCCAGGGGAAGAAAAGTCCTCTGAGAGCCATGACTTGTTCATCTTGGTTCTTTTAGAGACACAGCGAGGGGACTCCAACCACAGTCTCCCTCGTTGCCACTAACTGGGCCACACACACCCCACTTGACTGGCATCGGTTGACCCCCCCTTTTGACAAAGAAAAAGATGCTTTTCATGAAGCACTCTCAAAAATACGCGTGCCTTTCCCGTCCCCTGGCTGACCCAGGGGAAGAAAAGTCCTCTGAGAGCCATGACTTGTTCATCTTGGTTCTTTTAGAGACACAGCGAGGGGACTCCAACCACAGTCTCCCTCGTTGCCACTAACTGGGCCACACACACCCCACTTGACTGGCATCGGTTGAGCCCCCTTTTGAAAAAGAAAAAGATGCTTTGCATGAAGCACTCTCAAAAATACGCGTGCCTTTCCCGTCCCCTGGCTGACCCAGGGGAAGAAAAGTCCTCTGAGAGCCATGACTTGTTCATCTTGGTTCTTTTAGAGACACAGCGAGGGGACTCCAACCACAGTCTCCCTCGTTGCCACTAACTGGGCCACACACACCCCACTTGACTGGCATCGGTTGAGCCCCCTTTTGAAAAAGAAAAAGATGCTTTGCATGAAGCACTCTCAAAAATACGCGTGCCTTTCCCGTCCCCTGGCTGACCCAGGGGAAGAAAAGTCCTCTGAGAGCCATGACTTGTTCATCTTGGTTCTTTTAGAGACACAGCGAGGGGACTCCAACCACAGTCTCCCTCGTTGCCACTAACTGGGCCACACACACCCCACTTGACTGGCATCGGTTGAGCCCCCCTTTTGACAAAGAAAAAGATGCTTTGCATGAAGCACTCTCAAAAATACGCGTGCCTTTCGCCTCCCCTGGCTGACCCAGGGGAAGAAAAGTCCTCTGAGAGCCATGACTTGTTCATCTTGGTTCTTTTAGAGACACAGCGAGGGGACTCCAACCACAGTCTCCCTCGTTGACACTAACTGGGCCACACACACCCCACTTGACTGGCATCGGTTGACCCCCCCTTTTGACAAAGAAAAAGATGCTTTTCATGAAGCACTCTCAAAAATACGCGTGCCTTTCCCGTCCCCTGGCTGACCCAGGGGAAGAAAAGTCCTCTGAGAGCCATGACTTGTTCATCTTGGTTCTTTTAGAGACACAGCGAGGGGACTCCAACCACAGTCTCCCTCGTTGCCACTAACTGGGCCACACACACCCCACTTGACTGGCATCGGTTGACCCCCCCTTTTGACAAAGAAAAAGATGCTTTGCATGAAGCACTCTCAAAAATACGCGTGCCTTTCCCGTCCCCTGGCTGACCCAGGGGAAGAAAAGTCCTCTGAGAGCCATGACTTGTTCATCTTGGTTCTTTTAGAGACACAGCGAGGGGACTCCAACCACAGTCTCCCTCGTTGCCACTAACTGGGCCACACACACCCCACTTGACTGGCATCGGTTGACCCCCCCTTTTGACAAAGAAAAAGATGCTTTGCATGAAGCACTCTCAAAAATACGCGTGCCTTTCCCGTCCCCTGGCTGACCCAGGGGAAGAAAAGTCCTCTGAGAGCCATGACTTGTTCATCTTGGTTCTTTTAGAGACACAGCGAGGGGACTCCAACCACAGTCTCCCTCGTTGCCACTAACTGGGCCACACACACCCCACTTGACTGGCATCGGTTGAGCCCCCTTTTGAAAAAGAAAAAGATGCTTTGCATGAAGCACTCTCAAAAATACGCGTGCCTTTCCCGTCCCCTGGCTGACCCAGGGGAAGAAAAGTCCTCTGAGAGCCATGACTTGTTCATCTTGGTTCTTTTAGAGACACAGCGAGGGGACTCCAACCACAGTCTCCCTCGTTGCCACTAACTGGGCCACACACACCCCACTTGGCTGGCATCGGTTGAGCCCCCTTTTGAAAAAGAAAAAGATGCTTTGCATGAAGCACTCTCAAAAATACGCGTGCCTTTCCCGTCCCCTGGCTGACCCAGGGGAAGAAAAGTCCTCTGAGAGCCATGACTTGTTCATCTTGGTTCTTTTAGAGACACAGCGAGGGGACTCCAACCACAGTCTCCCTCGTTGCCACTAACTGGGCCACACACACCCCACTTGACTGGCATCGGTTGAGCCCCCCTTTTGACAAAGAAAAAGATGCTTTGCATGAAGCACTCTCAAAAATACGCGTGCCTTTCGCCTCCCCTGGCTGACCCAGGGGAAGAAAAGTCCTCTGAGAGCCAGGTCCACATTGTCAGTGGACAGACACGTGTGCTTATCTGCCAGCAGACCCCCAGCAGCACTGAAGACAGGTTCCGAGAGAACGCTGGCTGCAGGACACGACAAGATCCTCAAGGCGTACGTGGCGAGCTCAGGCAATTTATCCAGATTGGAAGCCTAAAATGAGCAGGGCTCAAGTTGCACAATAATGGAATCGATGTTTCTTTGCATATACTCATATATCTGTGTGTCTCCCTCTTTTTCCTTGTCCAGCTGTTTTGTTTTCACATGAGTATATGTCCTTGTCACTTTCCCATGTGTTTGTGTTATGTTGTGAGTTGTTTGTCACCTTTTGGACACCTTTCAGGGTGTTTTCTAGGTGTTTTACTGTGTTTGTGATTGCCTGCCATTGTTTCCTATGGGCTCGAGTTCGGTTCGTCGAACGTTCGACGAGCCGAACTCGAGCCAGACCCCCCGTTCGGCGAACCGCCTCGAGCCGAACCGGGACCGGTTCGCTCATCTCTACTCCTGACCACACCTCCCTAAACTACCTCTACTACTTAAAGTATCAAACCCCAGTACAGACCAGCTTGCTCTTCTGTTAACCGCTTGCTTGCCCTCCAAAGCAGAGTCATAGGTCACTCAGCCCATGGCTCTGCTTAGGGCGCCGTTCTTCTTGGGTCTCTGTGCAGCTGTACAGGTAGCCCACATGGTATTCCTCCCCTGTGGACATGTGCTTGCCACTTTTCAGATGCACCTGATTGATTAACAGCTGTGTGCCTCTTATTAGGAACCTGTCAACAGGTTTTTCCAATACAAAGTAAGTTCTCCTCCTTCAAGGCGTCTTTTACAGCATTCTTGTAAGCTGTATATATGTCTCTAATCCCTCTGTATAGAACGAAAAGGACCTTTTTTATACATGGAGACAGCGCAGTCCAGGCAATGGGCATCTCTGGTCTTGATCTGGTGCCTAACCATTTCCTACAATAGCTGTCCTCCTTCCATTTTTCAAGAGGATGGCACATCCCATTTCATCCACACAGTGTCTCCCAATCGCTCTAGCGTACTTTTCTCTGCCCTGCTAAGGACAGCGCAAGGTACTGTGGTGCACATGTGCTGGCTTTACTTTTGGGTCATTGGCGCATGTGTATTACCATACTTTACTCAGTGCTCAACAGAGCAGACAGAAGTGCGCCTGCTCAGGAGACACTGTGTGGTTGACGTAAGATGTATCATCCACATAAAGGAGGGAAGGAGAACGGCAATTGTAGGAAGAGAGTAAGTGCCGACAAGAGACCAAGAGACACCCATTGGACTGGACCGCGCCATCTGAGGTTATAATAGAAGGTCTTTTTTGCTCTATGCAAAGGGAATTGGTGACATACAGCTTACTAGCAAGCTGTAAAAGTGGCTTTAAAGGTGATGGCCGTACTTTATATTGGGAAAACCAGGTTCCTTCTAATGAACAAGGAGTGTCTGGCTCCAATGTGTTCCAAATCATTGTTGCTGAATTGGGGTCAAAGTCCCTTTGACCGTTTACCTCGCAGACTTGTTTCCTTCCTCTGTGATTGATCACATCCACCTATACCACCTGTTAGAGATCCAACTTGTCATTAAGCTGCCTGCCCTGACCTTCTGCTATGGCTGACTACAATTCTTCATGAGTGCTCTATGCAGCAGCTCTGTTTTCTTAGGTGGCCCTTCAGATGCTGTTGGACACTTCTCGACTGTCCATACCATTAATCAATTTCCCCTTTTCCCAACGCAAAGAAAGACAGAAACAGAAATTCCAACTTTAACTTTTATTGGAGAGTACCAAAATAAAACCACTCATCTTTTTCTCTTATTTTACCACTAACTTTGGAGGGGTAAGGTCACAGCTCTTAATTTGACCACCGGAAGCGATGAGGATATGCCACCGGACTCCCGACACGTTACCCAGGGTCGGTCTTCCGCCAACAGCTGCGACTTTCATCAACACCATTAAAACATAAAAACAAAACAACAAATAAAAGGGAGGGAGGGTGGGCAGCTCTCGACCGCAGGATCAAAGAGGCTGGAAGAGCCTCGGGCACCACTCTATATATCCCAAATGACAAGGGGGGGACACAACACATTCGGAACCGGGGGCACTTTGCAACAGGTAGGCGTGACTGCAAGGGAAAGCTGGTTAGGAGACAACACATTAACCCTTTCCAACACGTTAGGACAAGAGGGCAAAAACGTGCCACAATCGGGCTACCCAGTCAGGAGCTCCCCTCAAATAAGAGCCGGGTCCCCACATAAGGACATTTTATCTTACCAATGACTATACTTCATTCAGTGAACTAGGTTGAACTTTAAATATGTTTTTGTTAATCCAGGCTACACCCTAGATTAATGCTAAACCAAGTGAGGTCAATCTCATATCTTGCCATATTTCTCTGGTAACATCAGAGCATACAACAGACCTTCAATTCTGGTGTTGGTAAGTCAGGAATTGTCCATTGCCCATGTCCATACAAACGCTAGCACAGGAAATCATTAGCAGTTGTTCTGGGTAATAAATCTCCAGCTGTTAGCGTGCCCACATTCACAATGTAATGCATTTGCTTGGTTAGAACATGTCTTCTCCCAGCTGTCCGGTTCATCTTTTGGTATTCCCGTTCCAATTCATTACTAAGTATTAAGTCATCTTGGGGTCATTGGTGAAATTCTGAGACAGTTGCTGTTACAGTCATCATATTGTGTGACCAAAGAATATTTGTGTGGATGTACGGGTCACCGGCCGACACCATATTTGACCACAGGACTCACATGACGCATGTGTCGGCTTACACTGAAATACTCATCTGTGTTATCGATCTAATGATGCATACGTTTTAGATCTAACATTCTGTACACCTGCAAAACAAATATTTGTGTATCTTCATGTATACCTGCCAACAATGTCAACCAATGTCAAAAAACAATCAACAAATGGGGCAGGGGATAGTAAAGCTGCACCCCAACAGATTGTTGTATACCAGGGGTCTCAAACATGTGGCCCCTGAGGTTGTCACCTGTGCACCGATGCCCCTCAATTGCCCCACATTAGAGCGCAGGGTGTCAGAGTGTTGGCAGGTGAATATGGAGAGGAGAATTTTTTTTTTTTCTAAAGGGATATTCCCATCCCCAAGGTCCTCTCCCAATATGTAGTAGGTGGAATAATAATAATATTAGCAATTACCTCCAATTAGAAATGTAGTATAGTTCTCCTGATTATGTCTCTTACCTCTTGTGCAGGGCATTGCAGCTTAGGTATCCATAGTTACATCCATTCATATAGTAACCGGTTAGTTAGTTGCTCATGGTCGTAACCGTGGAGACCTAAGGTGCAATGCCCTGCACATGAGGTAAGAGACATGGCTAATCAGGAGAACTATTCTACATTTCTAATTGGAGGTATTTGCTAACATTATTATTATACCTACTACATATTGGGATAGGATCTTGGAGATGGGAATAACCCTTTAACGCCATCCCGACAACTGCCTTACATGTACAGTGCAGCCGGAGGAGACGCTGTTCATGTATGGCATGGTGATATCAGAGTCGGCACCATCAGCAGGCGGTTTGCGGGTGATATACATTATATCATAGCTGGCGCAATGCTGCAATGGCCACGTTCAGTATTAGGCCAGAGTCACACTTGTGGGAGACTCACGTGCGTCTTGATTTGCATCACCCGGCACGGCCTATCACCCTTCAGACTAGAGCATCTCAGCTACATAGAAATACATGCAGCTGACCCGCTCCTGTCTGGAGAGTGTGCGGCTGTAACGGGAGATGCGATGCAAGACTCGCACAAGTCTCTTGCAAGTGTGACTCCAGCCTTAGCACCAATCTCGGCTATTTATCCCCTTAGATACCTCGTCCAATAGTGTCATCCGTATTGAGATGGGCATTTGAGGGATGGGGCTCCTTTTCTAAACCTATACGCCTTACAACTGGGTCTAACAGGCGTAGTGTCAGCATAAAACGGACAGATCTAATCTCATGAAGTACAAAATTATGATCAGAGATCAAACAAGTAAAAGTCCCATATAGGGTCTAAGTAAAAAAATGAAAAAATAAATAATAATAATAACTAGTCAAAATGTAGCTTTTTCATAATAGGAACAGACAAAAAATGGAATGAAAAATGATCAAAAAGTTGTAAAGAAAAAAAATGGTATCACTGAAAATGTCATCTCGTCCAACAAGGAATGCAGCCGGTTAACCTAATTTTTTTTTCTATGACTAACTCATGCCTTATACTATGTACTATAAATGTTCTTACCAGCAGGGGGCACCGCAGAACGCCCATTTTCACCTTGACAGATAAACGAAGGGAAAAATAATAGCAAATGATAGTAATTCCATGATGAGTTCAATGTCTATGATGTAATATCTCTCGTGAAATGTCTAAGAGGCAACATTTTATATTGAAGAATATTTAATATCTTTAATAGACGATACACTTTGCATTACTAAAAAAAAACCCCTAAATTTGGACAATTAGTGGCAGTGCCACCAAGCAAACTGCCATGTGCCCTTTATAATCTTATCTAGTAGAGCCCTTTGCAGGCCAAGACTTGGGCGTGACTGTGGCTTCTGCACCCCCTATAGCTTAGGGGATTGTGCGTTGCTCTTCTCCATGACTAGAAAAATGTTTTTGGAATCTGTTAGGCCTTGTGCGCACTTACCGGTTTTTGCCGCGGATTTCCTGCGGTTTTCTGCATGTTTCGCTGCAGAAAATGTTCATAACATCTCTGCAGTGAATCACCAGCAAAACCTATGGGAAAAAAAATCCTGTGCGCACTGGGTGGAATTTGACAGCTGCATGTTTTGCTGCGGGATTCCCGCAGCAAAAACAATTGCATGTCACTTCTTTTCCGCACGTCGCTGCGGGATTTCACTCCATTTACTCCAATGTAATCGTGAAATCCCGCAGGGAATAACGCAGGCAGCAAATTCTGTGCGGTTCACTGCATTTTCCTGCGTTATTCCCTGCGGTATTTCGCGGTTTACCTGTTGTAATGTACATCGCTGCCTGCGGTTTTGCAGGGAAGTGATGTCATTATGACAGGAAGAGGAAGCGGAGCAGAGAGTAAACACACACATCACACTCACACACAGACATCACAGACACAGAACACAGACATAGACATATAGAACACACATAGACATCAAACGGAAATATAGAAAAGAAAGCATGTGGGCTCTGCTGTATTTTTACCTTCCAGCCGAGGTAAGCACACAGCGGCGGCCCGGTATTCTCAGGCTGGGGAGGGCGAGGGGCAGGGTTAATGTCCCCCGCCTCCCTCCCTCCTCCTGCAGCCGAGAATATCAGCCACAGCTGCCCCGGGACTGTCGCATCCATTATGCGGCAGTACTGGAGTGTCCCCAGCTCTTCCTGCTGTCCTGCTGCCGTGATGCAGTGGCAGTCAGGGTAATACAAGGAGTTAATGGCGGCGGATCGCCGCCACTAAGTCCAGGCTTGATCATGGCAGCGTCTATGAGACAGCTGACATGATCAACCCGTAAGTAAAGTGAATAAACACACACACCGAAAAATCCTTTATTTTAAATAACACAAAAATAAGCCTCGTTCATCCTTTTATTAACCCCTCCCGAAACAAAGCTCCGACGTAATCCACGTCCTGCGATGCTTGCATCCAGCCGCGACTGATACCGTCACAGCTCTGAATGCAGCCTTGCAGCGAGACAGCAGAGGTAACTACAGGGCATTTCCCACGGCCGGTAATGTGAATTCACTACCGACCGTGATAAATGCAGCGATCTGTCCTCTATCTATATATCCCTCTATCTATCTATCCCTCTATCTATCTATCACTCTATCTATTTTTCTATCTGTCTATTTATCTATCTATCTACTATCTATCTCAGAAGGAAATGATTTATTTATTTATTTTTTTTCAATGTGCTTTATTGCATTGAATGCAATGAAGCACATGTACCAACCCGCACACGGCAATACCGCGGCAATACCGCGAACAATACCGTGGTAAAACCGCAGCAAACCACATGCGGATTTCAGGTGCGGTTTGCCGCGTTTTTTTACCGCAGGTGCGGTAATCTTTCAATGCCTGTGGAATTTTCTTGAGAAAATTCCATTTTCCAGTGCGCACATAGCCTTAGTCGGGAATTACCTACAAAATTTCAATTTGCTACGCAATTTTTTGGGGTTTTTTAGTAATTCGAAAGGTGACAAATACTTTTTCAATTTACTGGACAAATACAAAGATACCTACACCCCTTCTGAGGTTTTAGATGTCAATTACTTCCACTCTGATTTTGAGTAATACTGTAAATACATCAGAAATAAAGGTTTTGTGGTTCAGAACAATCCTAGTGCCGATTGTCCACCTACACCATTGTATCCAAACCTGTCGAGAATTAGTTATGTCAGCACTTCTTACTCCGCCACCATTCGTCACAGTGTGCGTGTGGCCGGACTTCTGGTTTTTCAAGGTGCATAAACCTTCACAATATGGAATGGATGACTAAAACCATAGTGTACGTGCAAATATGTTCACTGTTTGTATATATAACTTGTTACATTCATATCAAATAGACCAGGGCCGTGGAAACTTGCAAAAATAGAACAACACGCAAAAGCTTGTCTTATGTCTATAAACTGGAAAAGAACCATATATAAAAAGAAGAGTTTTGTTCAAACATAAGCAGTACATACATTCAAGTAATGTCCCAGCCCAAAAGGGTAGTGTATACATCAAACATCCCTTGACCTTTGAGAAAATCTCTATGTACAGCACTGTGCAAAATGTTTTCTTCGGGGGTGAAAAAAATGGTGCAAAATTAGAACACAAATAGAAGTGTTAATAATGTATTTTTATTAGGGATAAGTGGACCCCTGGATGTTCTGGTTCACTGGGTTCGGCTGAAGTTTGTTTAAAATTTGGTTCGGTACCCAGATGGGACCCTGGACCCCAAACTCCACAGAAATCAATGGAGTCCTGAACTTTTGTGCTCTAAAATAGCCGTAGAAAAGCCTAGGGGGCTGTAAAAGGAAGCAAAATGGAGGTACGAGCAGGACAATTGCCCTGCAAACAAATTTGGATTATAAATAAATAAATATTTTTTAAAAAATCCCTAATTTTGATGATCACATAAGGTAAAGCAGCTAGTAATATCAGCCTGGAGAGGTCCATGGTTATTTAGCGCTTCCCAACCTAGAAATAAAAGTCTGCAGCCACCCATCCAGTAGATGCTCCAATTCAATTGCTTCACCCTGGCTCTTCCCAATTGCCCTGGTGGGGTGGCAATTGGGGTAATGGTTTATGGGGTTGATGTCAGCTATGTAATATCACCTGGCATCAAGCCCAAGTGTTATCAGACAACCTCATTACTATCCCGGTAAGTGTAAAGTACAAAAACAGACACAGGAAAAAGTTGTTTACTTGAATAACGACTCCCTCATTCTCAGTCGTTCACCAATTTATTCATTTAAAAAAATCATCGAAGTTTCGACATAATCCAATTGTGTAATGTCCCACAATGTACATCAAATAGAGCCTCATTTTTAATAGTTTATTACACCAGGTTTTCTTTTATATTTTTTAGCACCAAATGTCGCAAATCCTTTAAAAAGTCGCAAAAATGTGCCAAATTTTAAATTTCTCCAGAGACCTTATCCATCGGGGGACTGACATTAGATATACCAAACATAATGTGACTTGTGGTAAAAGTCGCATTTCAAAAATCTGTCTAAAATATCTACCATATTTTTCGTTTTATAAGACACACCGGATTATAAGAGGTAAAAAAAAAAATATGGGGTCCGTCTTATAATCTAGTGGTGTCTTACCAGGCGGGGGGCAACAGCAGTGGTGGAGCGGGGTCACAGGAGGCAGGGGCAGTGGTGGAGCAGGGCGATACTGCGGGCAGTGCGGCAGGTGTCCCAGATGCTCGCTGCGGGCGCTGTGAGGTAGGACCACCAGAAACTGTCAGAGGTGTGGGCTTCTAAGAAATGGCGCCTGTAGTTGGTGTATGCGCAGATTGAGCTATCTCCGGGCACCATTTTCCTTAAGTCCGTTGCTGGGAGTTCAATGGGTCGGAGGCGATGAGATCTTGAACCGAGAGCAGACGACTTTGGACGCGATTATTTGACGCCCGCACCGCTGACATTTTCAGGATGGCCCTTGCCTCACCTCCCTCAGCGAGCACTGGTACCACCAGCAAAACACCGCGCAGACAGCAGCAGTGTTCCTGCCTCCTATGACCACCATTCTCCACCACCCGCCGGTAAGCTATAAGATGCACCCCTCATTTTACTCCCAAATTTTTGGGAAGAAAACTGCGTCCTATAATCTGAAAAATAAATAAATAATTTGAAAAATATAAGCAAAGGATAAATAAAAGAGAAATAAAGATGGAAAAAAGAAAGACAGATTAAAAAGCAGCTCAAAATCTTTAGAGAATACGGCACAAATACTAAAGCCGCTAAAAGAGCAGAAATGATGAATCGGGGCCAAAGTGTTTTAAAAAGTTGTAGAACCTGCCAGCTCAAGACGTGAGTCCTATTATTAAGCCATATAAATTATACACGTTTTATGTCTTATTAAAACCCAAGTGATACATAGACTAGCCGCGCACATCCACATACCGCACATAATTTACATGATGCAGTACAAAACCCCTTTATAGCTGGAAGGTGATACAATATTGCACCAATCACAAAGTCTTTATGGAGAGCAGTTATCACAGGGAGCTCTCAGATGACAGCCATTTCTTATCTCCAACCAAAACTGCCCCTGCAGACTACAGTGTGAAAGAGTCCAAAGACAATCAGGATCTGTAGTCACAGATGCACTGGTAGCAGTTGGAACTGGGCCTTGGCATCTGAGGGGCCCAAAACCCTTCCGTCACATAGGAGCACTTCATTATTAATAATAATAACTGCACATACTAGTTGGTGGTCCAACACTTTACACTGGGTCCAGCCCAGGAGCTTCAAGTTACGTACACCTCTGCTGACAATGTAACGTCTGTGCCGTCATTTCATCAAGCTCTCAACATCTGGATTAAAATATGTTTGTACCTTAGTTTTTGAAATCACTAGTAGAGGTAATTGGCAGTGACATACTATACTATTTCTACTTTACTTATTTATTATTTTAAGTATCAAAAAACTGACCAGCACCTCCAAGAAATAGAGAAGTGTGAACAGGTGCAAGCTGAGACAATTTGGCCAATTTGTGCACTAAGTACCTCATTTATTAACCTAGTCTGTATGTCTGTGGGGCAATTCCAATTTAATGTACTGAATGTTTAGATATTACACCCTATCACAGTGCAGCTGTATTTTTTGGTTATATTGACTAGTAGCCTCATCTATTATTATTATTATTTATTATTTATTATCATAGCGCCATTTATTCCATGGTGCTTTCCAAGTGAAAAGGGTGTATATATATATATATATATATATATATATATATATAAAAAAAACAAGTATATCACAAGTATATCAATCATCTTTCGCCTATCCACACTTGTCTTGTTCTTGGAGGTACTGGTCAGTTTTTTGATATTTGTAGTACAATCCCTTCTGACAGAGCACTCCTCCCATTAGCCTAGGGCATTTTAATTAGTGCTGGATCCTGTCTGCCCTTAAAATTGTAGGCATTCAGCCCAGGTAGAGGCATATAAGGTTAGGGTCCCAACAAAGGGATATGCCTTGTCACTGGCTGTTGGGTTCTCATGAATTAGCTGATTTGTGCACTAAGTATCATATTTATTAACCTACTTTCCATGGCAGTGGTGCAATTAAAATTTCATGTATTCAATGTTTATATATTATAGCATTTCATAGAGCTGCTGTATGTTTTTGGTTATACTGATTATTTCTTATTTTGTTTCTAGGAAAGCTGTGATTTTACAACAGCAATAAATAATCTTTTCAAATTTGTCACATTTTACATTTTATCAGCTTATAGACTCCAGAGTCAAGAAAATTCCATCTTTGGTCAAATTCCAAAATAGGTACCACTGTGAAAGCAATTTGCCACTACATTAGTTATAAAATCTGTATAAGCCCCAGTATTTTACCATATTTCCCTGAAAATAATCCCTCCCCGAAAATAAGCCCTAGCAGGAATTTTCAGCGTAAAGCTTAAATATAAGCCCTACCCTGAAAAAAAGCCCTAGTTGCGGTTCAATAATGAAGTGTCCATGCAGCTAAAAAAGTTAAAAAATACTGCAAGACACTTCACTAAAGAAAGCAGACACCCAAAAGAGAGAAGAAAGAAGACCCTGCGATCATACTCATCAGACGCCGAACAGGGGTACCAGCAGTGGAACGCATCAATGACCTACGTACAACCACACACATCGGATTTCACACACACACTTAATACATCCATCGATATCGTTCCACCGCAGGTTCTCTATGCGTTCCACCGCAGGTTCTCTATGCGTTCCACCGCAGGTTCTCTGTGCGTTCCACCGCAGGTTCTCTATGCGTTCCACCGCAGGTTCTCTATGTGTCGCGGGCGGGGAGGAGGGTGTCAGCACTGCGCTCACCCCTCTGCTCGGGTCCGGCTGCGGCTGCTCAGTGGTGGCTCGAGCTGTGGGCCGGATCCCGGGGGTTCTCGAGCGGCGCTCCTCGCCCGTGAGTGAAAGGGGATTGGGTTTTGGAATATAGTCTATTGTCCGTGACGCCACCCACGGTTGTGGTGATTTGTTGACACCACCGCTGCTCTGTATGGGGATCCCGGGAGTGATGGTGTGAAGCAGCAAGTTGTTGTGTTGCCCCTCCGTGGGTAGGGGTTGGTGATCCCGGGGCCCAGGGATGAGGTGGGAGATGCAGGGCCTGGTGGGCGCAGGGACACGGGGGCAGCGCTGTGTCTTGCGGCACTGTGGTACTCACTCAGCCTGAGACGGTGACACAGTTCTCGGTAAACCACACGGCTGGAAAGACGGTTCCCACGGATGGCTGCACTTGCTTTCCCCAGAAGGTGACGGTGACGGTCCCTCTGTCCTGCACCTATGTTGATGATGGTTGTGATGGGTTCCCACCGGTAACCCGCTCCCCGGCTTGGTTATGGGCCGGAGGAGCCCTACTCTTTGCCCGCAGGCGCTGGCCCTGAGAAACTGGTGCCCTGGCGGTGGCGGTGTCTCTCCTTTAATGGTTGGACTGTTGCCTTCAATCGGGACTTGGTTGTTTGGAGACAGTCGTCCCCTTCACTGACGGATTTGGCAAATTATAGCGACTCCTAGCCTTGCCGGGGTCCGAAAGGCCCCTGCCCTGGTGCTGACTGTTCCTTGTACACTGCTCCAAACCGCCGGGTCACCACCCGTCCGCGGTCCTTCCAGTGACCTCCGAGCAGTCACCCCTCCAGACAGTCACCGCCGTCTGCTGACCTTGCTGTCACGGTCCGGGCACACAGCCGGACCAACTTCAGGCTTTCCAAACTGTCACTGCTCTTACTTTCCTCCTTTACCACTTCACTTCCTTCTACTTCCACTTCCAAACTCTATCTGCCTGGTTCTTCCCGCCTCCAGAGCTGTGAACTCCTCGGTGGGCGGAGCCAACCGCCTGGCCCACCCCCTGGTGTGAACACCAGCTCCTGGAGGAAGGCAACAAGGATTTTTGGGTTAGCTGATGTGCCTAACTGGGGTGTAGGGTGTGGTGGTGTGATGACCTGTGACCCCTGGCTTGCCCAGGGCGTCACATATGCGTTCCACCACAGGTTCTCTATGCGTTCCACCGCAGGTTCTCTATGCGTTCCACAGCAGGTTCTCCATGCGTTCCACGTAGGTCCTCACACTCAACAGTACTGTCTCAATTTCCTCTGCTGGATGGCAGCAATTGGTATCGCCGGATGTGGTAAGTGTGTGTGTGCGACCTGATGTGTATGTGTGCGACCTGATGTGTATGTGTGCGAACTAATGTGTATGTGAGTGTCGGCCAGAGGCAGGGGAGGATGGCGTGCAGCATACCTGCTGGGAGCACCCAACAAAGATCGCACGAGGACCTGGGAGCGAGGCAGATGCCCAGGGTCTGGTAAGTATGATTCTCCTAGGAAGGGGGGCGGGGGGGTCTGTATTTTCTGGGTGGTAAACTTTCCGCCAACCATGTTTCCTTGAGAATAAGCCCTACCCTGAAATTAAGCCCTAGCACATTTTTAAAGGCAAAAAGTAATATGACAGTGTCCTATTTTCAGGGAAACATGGTACAATCTTAGCAGTCCAAGCTTCAAATCTGTTTGTATAGATATATCCACCATATTGTCTGTATGTATCTGGAGCACCCCACGGGGCCTTGGGAATACTTGTCACCGGGCCAGTGAGGGTCAGGGGATGTCACGGGTGGCCTTGCCTGGTTTCGTGACCCTGAGGTTTCCATGGAGGGATCGATAGATGGGGATCGATGGTGGGGATGATGAGGATGAAGGGGTTGAGGATATTGTTGGGAGTAGTTGTCTCGTGACGCCACCTGTGGTGTGCGGCCAGGGATTAGCCAGCGCTGCGGGTGTTGTCCTCTGGGGTGGATGGTGTTGCAGCTGGGATAGTTCGGCTCCCCACAGGTAGAGCCTGGCCCCAGGGGAGGATGATGGTGGTTGTAGTCATCATTGGCACCGAAGCTAGGGGCGCCGGCAATAATGGGCTGACACAGTACTTGCGGTTCAAGGTTTTTACTCACTGTCCATTAGCAGCCCATAGAGTACCGGTTTCTGCCATGATGGGCCCCAGCCAACCCAGATAATTCGGAGGTCACCACCGGTGCTCCCACTGTGTGTCATTTCTGGTCAGGGTCGCTCCAATCCCGGTGATAGAATATAAAACGGGCTGCAGGTGTTTCCTGCACTCTCCGCAGACCCTTTCTGCCAACCATGTTTCCTTGGAATAAGCCCTACCCTGAAATTAAGCCCTAGCACATTTTCAAAGCAAAAACTAATATGACAGCAACCGACAGCCCGGGCTGAGCTGCCTGCTCCAAGCCCCGGGCCTTGTAGTGCACCAGAAGTATAAGGTGATGCCTGGACCGAGGTCCTGAATGTGCTCCTCACCCCAAGCTCTGCCCGGCGATGATTGCTCAAGTGTAAAGATGCTCCTTTCTTTTTCCCAAGTGGTGCCCGCCCCCCAGGTCATTGCCCTAGTGAACGGGAAAGTCCCATGCCTCGTGATGGCCACCCCCTGTCTACCCTAGGCCAATCCCAGTGGGAAAGTACCTAACTGTGTGTGGTTTGTGAATGTGAGAAACACCAGTGATTAACCTCTTCCTTACCCGGGATGAGTACTGCACCTTAAGTGAGATGCAATACCCTGTGGCAACTGAAGCCTCAGGGGTGCCACATATCCTCTTAGTTGTGAATATGTATACAGAACTGTGATTCACTCATTTGTGGGGCAGATTTATCTGTCTTTCAGCAACCAATCACAGCATGATCTACTTTTTACCACATCAGCTTTATAAATGAAAGCTGCTCTGTGATTGGTTGAGATGGACAACAAAGACAGTTTTACTGTTGCACAGTATTGATAAATGTGCAATTTAGTAAATTATTAAGTACATCTGTGGTTGGATGGATTTCCCATCACTGATCTCTGAGTATCAAGCAACATAAAACAGCTCAGCTCTGCACTGCCTATTTATTGCAAGTTCTGTCATGAAGCAGTGCAAGTTAGTTTAGCTCTGCTAGAAACCAGCCAGCAATGATATAGAAACACACAGAGGCAGCTATACTAATGTAGATTGTAGCAGATAAAAATCCATCAGGCAGAGGACTGTTCAGGAACAGACAGTGCACAGGGGCATAAGGTGAATTATACACTTAGATAAGGTTGATAATCATTCAAAGAGGTGGGGCTCGTCACAAGGGAGGGCTCTGCAGCACTGTGGAGAAGCAAGTGCTGCTGGGAAATGTAGTTTTAGCAGTGTAAGTATAGAACCACTTGTTCAGCTATGTGAAGATGGATGCACAGAGGGACATACAGAGATGAAAAAAGACAAAAAAGTACAAGAAAGAAACGTCATGTTGGGCATAGTCTCTATATTACCAATAAGCATTCATTTTGATTTGGGAAAAAAAATAATGGGACTCTAGACATAAGCCTTTAAATGTTTTTGTTTTCTTTCAGGAATATTGGTGGCTTGCTTCTGCAGTGATTAAGCAAGCAGCAACTACCCGCTCTCCAATCTCTCCCATCAATTAAATATTTTATACTGTCTTTTCCTCACACACTATTCTTCTTTAAAGCACAACTAGTGTTTTTTTCATTGCACCGCTGGAGATGGGCTTTTAATGGTGGTCGCTGACCCGTTGTATACTCACCTTCTGACAGCTTCATCTTCTATCGCCACCGCGCCGGTCGGTCTCCGGCGATTTGTGACCTGCCGGCTGCTGCAGTGATTTATGGAGTACATCGGAGGTCACAACTCAATACAAATCTATGAGAGCCTCATTGTGGCCTTGTTTCGGCCTCCTTCTCATAGAGTTGTATTGAGAGCTTGTGACGTAACTTGTGACTTCCAGCCAATCAGAAATTACGGGCACAAAAAGGCACCGCGGGAACAGAGCAGTGTCGGTAAAAGGGGAAGTATTTGAGAAGAGCCTTAGATTTAAAGCAACACTCCAGCACTGAAAAAAAAATGCTGGAAGGGTGCTTTAAATCTTGTTTGCAGTTTTATGGTTTTCTCTACCTAACTCTATGGGGTACTTTGCACGCTGCGACATCGCAAGCCGATGCTGCGATGCCGAGCGCGATAGTCCCCGCCCCCGTCGCAGGTGCGATATCATTGTGATAGCTGCCATAGCGAATATTATCGCTACGGTAGCTTCACATGCACTCACCTGTCTTGCAACGTCGCTCTGGCCGGCGACCCGCTTCCTTATTAAGGGGGCGGGTCATGCGGCGTCACAGCGACGTCACACGGCAGGCGGCCAATAGCAGCGGAGGGGCGGAGCTGAGCGGGACGTAAACATCCCGCCCACCTCGTTCCTTCCGCATAGCCGGCGTGAGCTGCTGGAGGCAGGTAAGGTGATGTTCCTCGCTTCTGCGGCTTTACACACAGCGATGTATGCTGCCGCAGGAGCGAGGAACAACATCGTACCGTCGCAGCAGCTTAATTATGGTTTTCCCCGATGCTGCACCAATGATACGATTATGGCGCTTTTGCGCTCGTTAATCGTATCATCTAGGATTTACACACTGCGATGTCGGGAGCGACGCACGGAAGTGCGTCACTTTCGACATGACCCCATCGACATCGCACCTGCGATGTCGCAACGTGCAAAGCACCACTATGGCTGGGAGCTATAACATTATCTCACTAGTGAGGGTCACCGTAAAAATTGCTGCATTTGCTATGATAGTCTGACGCCCCTGGACTATCATGTCGTCATAGGGTACTGCACGCTCTTTCCCTTCCGTGCAGTATTCCAAGTCCCTCATGGTTCTGGGTCCCTATCTTACAGTGTTGCCTCCAACAGCAAATCAAATCCTAGATACACACTGCACCACACCCACCAGACACACCAGTGCACAGCTTGAGTGGAATAGAGTCGCCCACCTGGGGGATCAGGGAGGGGAGGTGAGGAGTGTAGTGAGTGAGTGAGAGAGTCAGAGGAGGTTGGGAGTGGTGGCTCCCAAGAGAAGCTGTCTAGGTTGCAGACGGTGGTCTGGACTTAGAGGAGTCGGACCCCCAATCAAACGGGATTGCGGCTAGGTGCCTGGACCTGTCAAGGAGGACGGCCAGCAGCCTGGCACTGTCACCGGTCCGGGACTGAAGGCACAGCGGGGTACATGGACCCTAGGTCGGGGAGAAGCTTCAGGCAACCCAGCAATTAACCTGAGGAGAACAGAGTCTTTATGATCTGTTCCCACCTGCTCCAGAATCGGGGCACTAGCACAACAAGACGGATAGGGCCTTCCAAACATACAGTTAGGTCCAGAAATATTTGGACAGTGACACAATTTTCGCGAGTTGGGCTCTGCATGCCACCACATTGGATTTGAAATGAAATCTCTACAACAGAATTCAAGTGCAGATTGTAACGTTTAATTTGAAGGTTTGAACAAAAATATCTGATAGAAATTGTAGGAATTGTACACATTTCTTTACAAACACTCCACATTTTAGGAGGTCAAAAGTAATTGGACAAATAAACCAAACCCAAACAAAATATTTTTATTTTCAATATTTTGTTGCGAATCCTTTGGAGGCAATCACTGCCTTTAGTCTGGAACCCATGGACATCACCAAACGCTGGGTTTCCTCCTTCTTAATGCTTTGCCAGGCCTTTACAGCCGCAGCCTTCAGTCTTGCTTGTTTGTGGGTCTTTCCGTCTTAAGTCTGGATTTGAGCAAGTGAAATGCATGCTCAATTAGGTTAAGATCTGGTGATTGACTTGGCCATTGCAGAATGTTCCACTTTTTTGCACTCATGAACTCCTGGGTAGCTTTGGCTGTATGCTTGGGGTCATTGTCCATCTGTACTATGAAGCGCCGTCCGATCAACTTTGCGGCATTTGGCTGAATCTGGGCTGAAAGTATATCCCGGTACACTTCAGAATTCATCCGGCTACTCTTGTCTGCTGTTATGTCATCAATAAACACAAGTGACCCAGTGCCATGGAAAGCCATGCATGCCCATGCCATCACGTTGCCTCCACCATGTTTTACAGAGGATGTGGTGTGCCTTGGATCATGTGCCGTTCCCTTTCTTCTCCAAACTTTTTTCTTCCCATCATTCTGGTACAGGTTGATCTTTGTCTCATCTGTCCATAGAATACTTTTACAGAACTGAGCTGGCTTCATGAGGTGTTTTTCAGCAAATTTAACTCTGGCCTGTCTATTTTTGGAATTGATGAATGGTTTGCATCTAGATGTGAACCCTTTGTATTTACTTTCATGGAGATTTCTCTTTACTGTTGACTTAGAGACAGATACACCTACTTCACTGAGAGTGTTCTGGACTTCAGTTGATGTTGTGAACGGGTTCTTCTTCACCAAAGAAAGTATGCGGCGATCATCCACCACTGTTGTCATCCGTGGACGCCCAGGCCTTTTTGAGTTCCCAAGCTCACCAGTCAATTCCTTTTTTCTCAGAATGTACCCGACTGTTGATTTTGCTACTCCAAGCATGTCTGCTATCTCTCTGATGGATTTTTTCTTTTTTTTCAGCCTCAGGATGTTCTGCTTTACCTCAATTGAGAGTTCCTTAGACCGCATGTTGTCTGGTCACAGCAACAGCTTCCAAATGCAAAACCACACACCTGTAATCAACCCCAGACCTTTTAACTACTTCATTGATTACAGGTTAACGAGGGAGACGCCTTCAGAGTTAATTGCAGCCCTTAGAGTCCCTTGTCCAATTACTTTTGGTCCCTTGAAAAAGAGGAGGCTATGCATTACAGAGCTATGAATCCTAAACCCTTTCTCCAATTTGGATGTGAAAACTCTCATATTGCAGCTGGGAGTGTGCACTTTCAGCCCATATTATATATATAATTGTATTTCTGAACATGTTTTTGTAAACAGCTAAAATAACAAAACTTGTGTCACTGTCCAAATATTTCTGGACCTAACTGTAGGGTCCAAGAAAATCCCAAGCGTGAGCCTTGAGAGCAAGCTCCTACACTTAGCCACAGTGGGGAGCGGGGCCCGGCAAGTTTCAGACTACTGGGCCACGTATAAGTTAAACTTAGTGCCAGGAGGCAGGTCACAGATCACCAGGCAACACTGTAGGGGACGGGACTCGGACGAGCTCCCCTCAAGCGGCAGCGATACCCCGAGATTTGGTTTACCCGGTTGTCAGCGTCTGCTTATTGACTGAGTGAGTACCTGAGTGATCCCTGCACCCTACGGTATCCCACCGAGTCCCGGGGCCTACCCCTACCCGTGGAGGGCAACGACACTTTAGCTGCCCCACTCCATCACCCCATGTACTCCCATCGGCAGCGGCGGTATCCCTTCATTACCGTACACCACGGGTGGCGTCACGAACTATACCTCCCCTGTAAATAACTTCCCCCCTTTTACATTTAGAAGTGGCCCCAAGCCCCCGGGTCCAGAGACCCTCGAGCCACAAGTGATCACACGGATCCGAGCGGTTCGATCTGCTGCAGGGGCGGCACAATAGTCCCTCATGCTTGGTGGTGCTATATTATGTGATTTAATCGCTTTAAAACATTATTGGCAAGCTCACCTGGCTGTGCCCAAGGTCATGTGACTTTCCTTTAGCTAGCGGGGGTGGCCATTTTAGGCAGTTTGTACAAAGTGAAACTCAAATTGTTTGAAATCATTAAGTTCGGAGAATCCATAAATATTTGACATGAATTTGACTTGCATTGACACTATATGCTCATTTCTACTACTTACAATCAAGGAAAAATGTGCAAACTACAATTGAGCTCTGGGTGGCTCAGTGGTTAATTCAGTTTCTTTGTGGCCCTGGGGTCCTAGGTTCAAGGATAACCTATATAAGGAGTTTGTATGGTCTCTTCGTGTTTGCGTGGGCTTTTTCAGGGTTCTCCGATTTCTTCCCACACTCCAAAAACACACTGGTAGGGGATTTAGCTAGTGAGCCCCAAAGGGGACAGTGATGGTGATGTTTGGGACTTTCAGTGATACTACAATACCTGTCATAAAAGACCATTTTCAGTAGAAAGGTATTTTTTAGTATTCATAACACATACAGTATACGCATTTACAGGCGGGAGGTTCTGCTGTGATATTTCGGAATGTTTACATGTAACTTGCTTTTTGTACAATGGGACATTTTTCTACACTGTTATTTTGCCGCAGATCATAAAAATACTTCATTGGAATAACACTCACATAATCCAGGACAAGAACGACTTTCTGTTTTACTGCTCCTTCCTATAATAAATATTTTAGAGCTGAGTAACAGTCAGTGACAAGAGATTAAATTCCTGACAAAGATAGATTAATGGATTGTTATAATAAACCATTAATTATTAACCAACCATATCGAATTTTTTTCTTCACTTTTGGCTTTTCATTCCAGCCACAAAAACCATTACTTTATTTTTTTTCTCATATTTTTAAATTAATTTTCTTGCCGTGTGAAGATCTGTTTCTGCAGTCGTTCCCCACTGCACTTTTTCTTTTACCACATCACAAATTGGAAAATGAAAAAGATTTGTGGGTAGAAGAGAAAATATAAACCCTCCAATTTCAATATTACTATTCTTTTTTTAATCAACGTTTGCTGGGTGGTAAGAAAAATGTCCTAATAACCATATTCTGCAAGTCAGTTGGGCATATACATATATATATATATTTTTACTTTCAACTATGTTCAAGGAATAAAAACGTTTTTTTAAATAAAAATTTGTCTTGTAATTAGAGCTGTGTAAGGCTTTTTTTGGTTTTGGTTTTGCGTGATGGGCTGTAATTTTCTTTGACTTAATTTGGGGATATTTCATGAGCACCACTCTACGATTCACACGTGACCCAGATGTGACTGTAAATGACACTCTGCTTCTCACTGTGATGCTAGTCACTATTTACGGGTAGTCCAAACGGTAGAGTAGGAAAGCCGGGGTCTGGTAACAGGAGGACACGTATGACAGGGAGTACACAGAGGCGTAGCCAGGTCACAATCTGAGAGTCAGAATTCCGGAAAGGCACGTAATGGATTAATGGAGAAAACTGAGACATGGTGAGGTCACGGTCCGAGGTCAAAAGCCAGGAAGTCACCACAGGAACAGGGAGCAAGCAGAGTGGAGTCAAACAACAGTCCAGGGTCAGGAAACAAAGATCAGAGCACAGGCAGGAACACAGGCCAACAGCACAGCAATAGAACCAGAAAGTACGACTGGCAAGGTTCTGGGAGAGCATGTGTGTCACCTCTGAGGCTCTGGTCGCCACAGGGTACTGCACATCAATTAAGGTGCGGTATCCATCTCAGGTAAGGGGGGGGGTTAATCACCGTGTTTAACATTCACACTTTACATACAGCTTAGGAGCCTTCACACAGGGTGGGATGGTTAAGGGTAGGAAGGGGGGTGGCCAACACGATGCATGGGACTTCTCCGGTCACTGAAGCCAGCCACCTGGGGGTGGGTTCCACTTGGGGGTAGAAGTAGGCGCAACACACTAACATACAGGCAGAACAGTTGGGACTATAGTTCTGACAAGACATCTCTGGAAAACTTGGACTTTACTAGGCCCAGGGCTTGGAGCGGGAGCTCATCCCGGGTACCTAACTGCTGAGGGGGACATCCTAGGAAAACGACATTCTCTCTCTTTCTCTTCAAACACCGGTGGTGGCCCCCTTACTTACTTGGGATTGACCGGAGCCCATGACGGCGGAGAACAGCACCTGGGTGCAGCTTTAAACGAGTGAGTGAAAGAACCTGGATCCGCAGTTGCCGACTCAGACTCTGTTTAGTGATGCCGTCGCCCTACAATTTGGCGCATGCAAGGAACAGCCATTTTCCCATGATCCACCCGAGGCCATCTCGGCTGCCATAACACCTGCCCCGGCGAGGAATTCTGCAGCAGCGGCTACTCCCTGGCCGCATACCACAGGTGGTGTCACGACAAGCTTTCACAACCACCCCGCTTTCCCTTCCTTTTATTATATGCCACGCGGCGACGAAATCGGACAAGGTCACCCATGACATCACATGACCCGACCCGCAATGGCCAGGCAACAAGTAGGTTAACCACCTGCCCCGTGAGGCGCTACACATGCACACTAAAGAAGCAGAGGAATTACCCAGAAGATGAAATACCTGAGCAATCAGCAGCTCCCAGAACCAGCAGGGAAGCCTGCGCTGTCAACTAACCTGCCAGCCAGAAGCCCAGCAAAACACAGCAGAGCATATCCTAGTGTGTAAGATGCTATGCAAAGAGAAATTGTGACACTCCCACTCACCTATTGCAATAGGTTAACAGTGAGCTAAGAGCACCCCAAGCCTGTCCAAGCATCCAAACCACACTTTTTGTTGCAATCACCTGCCGTTATACGAAACCCGCGGGACACCTACACTGAGTAAGACACTAGCATACACACCACCCAGCACCTGACAGGTACACTTCTTGCACTCTTCTTGGCATCAACAGAGTAACAAAACCAGGTTATACTTTCCTCCTTCAAGGTTGTGGGTAAATTTAGAGCAGCAAGGAAAAAACATATTACATTTTAAATTTAATAAATGAGAAATAAGGTCCAATGCTTGACAAGCAAATACAGTGTGAAGTAGCAGGGTTAATACAAAAAGGTCTTACAGATTGAATCTGTGAGAGCCTCTGGCAGAGGAGGCCGCTGCAGAATATATGGACATGTGACGCCCCTGGACTAGTCAGGTCATCACAGGGTACTGCACGCTCTTTATCCTTACTGCAGGACTCAAACCCCCATGGTTCTGGGTTCCTACCCTGTAGTACTGCCTCTATCAGCATCCAGAATCCCAACCACACCTCACACCACACCCTGCCAGACACACCAGTGGGTTGCTGAGCTGGGATAGGGCCGCCCACCTAGGGGTCAGGCAGATTGGTGGGAGGGGGGAAGTCAGTGAGGGAGGAAGTGGAGAGCAGAGCAGAGCTGACAGGCAGAACAGAAGTAGCTCCCAAAGAGTGAGGAGCTGGGAGTAGCAGCTCCCCAGAGAAGAGTAGTCGCTCTCAAAGGATGAGGAGCTGGGAGTTGAAACTCCCGGGGAGTTACAGGTTGGGTCGCAGACGGTGGTCTGGGCCGTAGGGGTCAGAGACCCGGTCGCAGGGTATTGAGGCTGAGTGCCTGGACCCGGTCTTGGAGGACGGGAGGCATCTGAGTCTAATAACCGGTCCGGGACCGAAAGCACGGCGGGGTACTGGACACCAGGTCGGGGAGTAGCTTCAAGCAACCCGGGAATTAACCTGCGGAGCATACTGACTTTATGGACTGTCCCCACCAAGCTCAGAGATCAGGGGCACTAGTGCAACGAGGGGGATAGGGCTTTCCAATTCAAGCAGCTCACAGAAATCCCAAGCGTGAGCCATTGAGAGCAAGCTCCTCTTCTATCCATAGTAGGGAGTGGGGCCCGGGCAGCTTTATGCTTACGTGCCACTTGGACACTTTTAAAATTGTGCACGGAGGCAGGCTCTGGACCATCAGGCAGTACTGCAGGGGACGGATACCCGGACGGGGTCCCCCAAGAGGACAGCGGCAGCCAGAGACTTGGATTACCTTGTTGTCAGAGTCTGCTTTCATCACCAAGCCTGCGCTCACCTGCACCCCACCATCCAGAGTCCCAGGGCTTTCCCTACCCGTGGAGGTAAAACATCATCTAGCTGCCCCCATTCCATCAACCCTGGTACTCCCATCGGCAGCGGCGGTACTCTCCGTTACCGCACACCACGGATGGCGTCACGAACTATATCTCCCCTGTAAATAACCCCCCCTTTTTACATTTAAGAGTGGCCCCTAGCCCCCGGGTCCGGAGACCCTCGAGCCACGAGTAATGACCCCCGGATCCGAGCGGTTTGACCGCTGCTGGGGCGGCACAGACATACTGTATCTGACATACACATTGCTTCTTCTTGGGTCCAGCCATGAGTTTCGCTTGAAGAAGTATTAGGGTCTTATTCAGAGCCCTCGCCTTTCTCTCTGCTAAGGTAAAAAGAGGATGACTAGTCATATGCAAAGAAAGGCACAGCGCAAGGCCTAATTCTACTTTATATCATATTTTATCTCCTAATGGAATTATAGGACTGCCATGTTTTCAAACATATTTTTAGCATTTGGGCCACACCAAACATGAGAATGATATGTTCATAATTCGGGGTGATACTGCATTTCTGAAACTTGCCACCTCTGCAACACCCTGCAGAATCAAACAAAAGTTCCCCAATGTCACGCACGGACTAAGGGGATGTCATCACACGACGAAACACACAACAAACAAAGGTACATCGGGGACACTTTAACAACAGTGGGCCCTGCTGCTAGGGGGAGGGTTGAGGGGACACCTCCTGAACTCACCTCAAGCTGATTCCTGAGCTCCCTACCACCCTATACAGGGTGTTTCAACCAGTCGCCAAGCAGGATACCTAAACCCTCACTAGCCTTGCAAACACCCAGGCTAGTGAGATGGACGGTGAGAGATACTAGTCCCACCGCTGCACTAATCAACATGGAAGGGAAGAAAAGACAGACAAGGGAATCAACAAAAGGATAAGTTCCAACTTCACGGCTGTAGTCAGATGCCAGGACTGCAGCCTACATTGCTTCTCACTACAAGGACTCTAGCAGCTCCTTCCACCTCCAGGCCTAGCATCAGAATAACCGGCACCCTCAACTGGGAGATGTGACCATTTGTAGGGTATGTGAATGGTCACAAACCAGATCCACATGAGGAGCGGCAATTAGAAGCTGCTGGTAATGAAAATTGATATTAACCCTTAATGCACCAAAGAAAGGAAAATACGTTTAATCTCCAGAGTCTCACAAGGCAAAGTCAGACTCAGGGTCCAAACCTGTTCCAAGTCTCTTAACAACGGACGACCTCCGTGACACCTGAACAGTGACATAACCATGGATAGTTTTGACATTGAATATCATAGATGTTGGTATGGAAAGTATTTAATTTCCATTTGTGATATGTGAAGTCTGAATGGGAAACATACAGTCTGCCTTAGGGGCAGTTATCTTGCATTTATTAGCACCTCTTTGCTAATGAGGGGCACTGCAGCCAGAAACTTGAGATGCTGCCCCCTGACTGCTGGCCCCTATGCATGTTTAAATAGAGGTCTCCCCCCTGGAAAGACACTGACCTGCCGCCCCCGCCTTCTGTGGTGTGACTGGCCTAAGCCCCGCCTCCTGGTTACATATTGTGGCACCCCAGGGTTGCCACAGTAACAACACAAAGGGTTAACTCCCCACACACAACACCAAGACCTCCTGGCCAGAAGGGGGAGACCAAGCTGCTTCCCTGTACATTCTGCTGGGGGGGAGGAAATGGTCAGGAGTAGTTTCAGTTTGGAAGTTCAGTGCAGAGCACTGAGGAGACAGGATCTGTAGGTTGGAAGCTGGCTTTAGCTCACCTCAGGATCCACTGACCAATTCCAGGCCTAGCTGAGGGTCTGAGGAAAGGAGAAAGCGTACACAGGGGAACATTCCTGGGAGACAGAGCATTGCAGAGCTCATCCCCAGTGGAGCACACAGAACGGATGCTGGATCCGAGACTGCAGGTTACATGCTGCACAGTTACCACCAGAGAAGTGAAGATTCCAGATCTTTCACCTGTACCACAGACACAAGCAACAAGCGCAGAGTTCAGGAACATACTAGTAAGGACTCGAGTTGCCTGTCAGGTCGGTACCGAGGAGCACAGAGCCAGCTGCATAGTTCACGCAGCAGCAGGGCCACAGACACACAGTGCAGGCAAGGAAGCCAAAACGGCCCGGCTGGGTGGGAGAAACCCTGAACCCCTCACAGACTCCGTGGACAGTACTCTGCTGAATGCCATCTACAGTAAAGGACAAAGAAACTGCAAAACCGTGAGTCTGCCTGTTTATTGTGCTCGTGTCCTGCTCCCCCCCCATAGACTAACACACTGCCCCGGGGAAAAGGCTCTACCCGTGGGGAGCCGTCCCATCTCAAGCTGCTTCCCATCACCCCCGGAGGTTCTGCAGCAGCGGTGGTCATCTCTGATCACATTCCACGGGTGGCGTCACGAACATAACCCCCCTTTTTATTGTGGAACCAGGGAGCACAGACCGGGTCACGACACCGTGATCCCCTTTCCAGAAGCGACCCCTTGGCCCGGTTCTGGGTATCCCCTTAACCCCTGGCGACACAACTTTGGCGTCACGAACAGGATGCGGACTGGACCCGGCTGCAACCCGGGTGACGTGCGCCTGTAAAGACTTATTGCATCGCATAAAAGACTTGCACTGTGAATTGTTGCAACAAAGAACGGACTTTAAACTTTGCAAAGATACCTGGAAAAATCCAAAAACATCATTGGTAAAATTTTCCAGGCGCCATCTTTAATCACGCCATTAGCTGCTACGCGCGGGAGAACAGCGCGCCTAAACTAAGACTCCGCCCACTGCTTGCGGAGGAGGTGCGCTCGGTGCTGCGACCCGAACGAAAACGCAGAAAAGTGTCCCAGGCTTGCTGTCAAGAAGACTGGTGAAATTAACTAAGGGGGCGCAAAGATGTCGCAGCAGGGAGACGCTGTTGTACCCGGAGGGGCAGCGGCACCTATCATGCCGTTCCTGATGCCGTACACCCCGGGTGCAGTGTGGCTGCCGCAGTATTCAGGTGAGCCCAACACACTTACTGACTTTATCGGAAAGCTAAAAATCTACTACAGCATGTACCCCCTGACAGAAACCCAGCGTGTTGGTATGCTTATGGGACAGTTAACTGGCAATGCCCAGCGGGAGGCTACATCCTGGCCGGACGATGCAAAGGACACTGTAGAGCATATAGTAGCTGGACTAAAAGCAGCTTTTGAATCCACTGCTGGCAGCCGGGCTAAAATGAGGTTCTTTGGATGCAAGCAAAAACCTAGAGAGAGCGCAAGAGACTTTGCCTTAAACTTACAGGAGGCGCTCAGAGCACTTAAATTAGCAGAACCTGCCTTAGCCCCTGGAGCAGATAAGCTGCTGATAGACCAATTCCTGGATGGACTCTCATCCCCTTCCCACCGGGGACAACTGAGCATGATGGTGATCCAGGATCCAGGACTAACATTTGCCCAGCTAAAGGATAGAGCCATCCGCCTCCAGCAGGTGGAGGAGCCGCAGGATATAGACTCTGTTCAACACCTTACAGTGGCACCCCAGCAGCCAGTAGTACCGGTGACATCGGCCATGTCAGCGGCTGCTGCTAACCACCTGGAGCCGATCACTAATGAGGCTCTCCATCAAAGGCTTGATGCCCTGACAGACACTGTTGCTTCCATGGCTAGAATCGTCCAGGAGCTGCGTGGATCCAAGTCTGCACCCAAGATCGAGCTGGCGACCAGCAAGGAGGATGTCCCATGGATGAGGCCTAGGAGATACCAAGCGACGAGAGGACGACCCAGCGACCGCTACCAGCCGGATGGACAGCCCATTTGCCGCCGTTGCAATGAGCCAGGTCACTTTGCCCGTGAATGTGCTTTAAATGGGGATCCCCTGGGGAGGCGGGCCGCTCCTCAGGAATGAACTCTCAAGGTCCTTCACCCTGGCACGACAAGTATGTGGGGGGACGTCCAGTCATCCCCATCGTGCTGGATGGCATTCCGCTCAACGCCTTGCTGGACACTGGTTCCCAAATATCATCAATTCCGCATGTCCTTTATAAGAGGTACTGGGCTGATTCAGACGTTAGCAGTGGTCCATCTAATGTTGCATTGACTATATGGGCTAGCAATGGTGAATTAGTACCACAGGTTGGTTTCAGGGAAATGACCATTAAGATTGGGAGAGTAGAATTGCAGAATCAGGGTATTATCATTGTTGATGTTGACCGACGAGAACGTGAACCAACTATGCTGCTAGGAATGAATGTAATTGAAAATTGTTTTGCAGAGGTAATTACTGTCTTGCAGCAGATCGTCGAGACTGCCAAACCTGGGCAACAGAGACTCCTGCAGAAGGAAATTAAAGCCTTGATGCTGAAGCAGCAGGTAGAAATGTCAGGAGGTGAAATTGGCAGTGCAAGGGTAAGAGACCCAATACCTATTGTAATTCCTCCCAAAACTGAAATGCTGGTCTGGTGTAGAGCCGCAATAGGCATCAGAGGGCGAGACTATCAGGCCCTGGTAGAACCTGTGTACTCAGACAGTAGGCCCACTGTATTGACGGCCAGAGGAATAGTTGAGGTACACAGGGGGAGAGTGCCAATACGCCTTCTAAATTGCGGGGAAGATGAGGTCACCCTACCAAAGTATGCTACCATGGCTAAGCTATATACGGTTGATAACAACGCCATCACCACCGTTGAGCCCTTGAAGCCGTCAAATCAGGCGGAGGACAATGGCTCAGAGGGAAAGCTGGAGGATTGGTGCCAAAAGCTACATGTAGGTACCGATTCTACACCCTCCCATCAAAAGCATGGAGTATACAGGGTAGTGAAGGAATATGAACAAATATTCAGCAAACACCCATTAGACTTTGGGCAGATCAAAGGGGTAGAGCACACTATACCCACAGGTAACCATCCACCCATAAAGGAGAGGTATAGACCAGTACCACCGGCTCACTACCAATGCGCCAAAGACATGCTCAAAGAAATGAAAGAAGCAGGAGTAATAAGAGACAGTTGTAGCCCCTGGGCAGCCCCACTAGTGCTAGTTAAGAAAAAAGATGGGACCATGAGGATGTGTGTAGACTACAGACGGATCAACCGCATTACACACAAGGATGCATACCCATTACCTAGGATAGAAGAGTCATTGGCTGCATTAAAATCCGCTACTTACTTTTCCACCCTAGATCTGACTAGTGGGTATTGGCAAGTTCCTGTGGCAGAGGCTGACAAGGAGAAGACAGCATTCACCACGCCGATGGGCCTCTGTGAGTTCAATTGTATGCCGTTTGGACTCTGCAACGCACCTGGTACCTTCCAGCGAATGATGGAGTGCTGCCTAGGACATAAGAACTTTGAAACTGTCCTCCTGTACCTGGATGACGTCATAGTCTACTCCAAGACCTATGAACAGCATCTACAAGACCTGGCAGAAGTGTTTGAAGCCTTATCCGGATACGGCATGAAAATCAAGCCATCCAAGTGTCACCTTCTAAAGCCAAGGGTACAGTACCTGGGACATGTCGTGAGCTCAGAAGGGGTAGCACCAGATCCTGAAAAAGTTACCGTGATCAGAGATTGGCCGAGACCCACCAGCGTGAAAGAGGTGAGGCAATTCCTGGGACTGGTAGGCTACTATAGAAGATTTATAAAAGGGTTCACGAAGCTAGCAGCTCCCCTACAAGACATCCTGGTAGGACAGTCAAAGAAGTCTGCAGCCCGAAATCCTCCTTTCCAGTGGAGTGATGAGAGAGAAGAGTCCTTTAAGAAGTTGAAGTGGGCACTGACAGGAGAAGAGATCCTGGCATATCCAGATTACCATCAACCCTTCATTTTGTACACGGATGCCAGCAACGTAGGACTGGGAGCAGTATTGTCTCAAAAGCAGGAAGGCAAGGAGAAAGTTATTGCCTTTGCAAGCAGGAAGCTCCGGCCTACAGAAAGAAACCCAGAGAATTACAGCTCCTTCAAGTTAGAACTACTGGCAGTAGTTTGGGCTGTAACAGAGCGTTTCAAACACTACTTGGCAGCTGCAGAATTTACCATCTTTACTGACAACAATCCGTTGACCCACCTGGACTCTGCAAAATTAGGTGCGCTGGAACAGCGATGGATAGCCCGACTGTCAAACTACAACTTTGTCATCAAGTACAGGGCAGGCCACAAGAATGGGAATGCAGATGCCTTATCCCGGATGCCACACTCGGGGAACGTGGAAGAGGAACCGGAGGGACTGGAAGAAATTGAGCTGCCGGCCTTTCACCGTCCTAAGATTGGGCAGTATCAACCGAGTGTCTACCAAAAACAACAGCAGGCAACTCTCAACCCATTAGCACACCACGGATGGGCTGACACACAAGACAGCGATCCAGCTGTGAAGCTAGTGAAAGAACTGCTTACACAACAAGGTGCTTACCCTAATCAGAATGCCCCAGCTGAGACGCAACATCTCTGGAAGGAGAGAGGTAAATTGTTCCTGTACCAAGGGAAGCTCTGTAGAAGGCACACCAATCCAAAAACACATGAGTTGGTCTGGCAGATCATCGTGCCCAAGAGAGATGTCAAGATGGTTCTGGAAGCTTACCACAACGGTGCTGGTCATTTTGGTTGGAAAAAGTTGGAAGTGCTCTTAAGAGAAAGATTCTACTGGGTTGGCATGAGAAAATCAATTGAAGATTGGTGTAGAAAATGCGGACCGTGCAACCTCAGAAGAAAGGATCAACAGAACCAGAGAGCTCCACTCCAGTCCATAGTAACCAAGCAACCACTCGAGCTAGTCGCATTAGACCACGTCAAGTTGTCACCAAGCCGGTCTGGCTATGTCTATGCCTTAACCATCGTGGACCATTACTCACGCTTCTTAGTGGTGGTACCCGTGAAAGACCTTACAGCTAGAACAGCAGCTAAAGCATTCCAGACGTACTTTTGCAGACCCCATGGTTACCCAGAACAAGTCCTTGCAGATCAAGGTCCAGCTTTCGAATCACAGATCTTCCAAGAATTCTGCAACATGTATGGCTGTAAAAAGATCCGCACAACAGCATACCATCCCCAAACAAATGGCTTATGTGAGAAGATGAACCATATTGTGATTGACCTGTTGAAGACCTTACCAGAGTCAGAAAGAAATCAATGGCCAGAGAAGTTACCCGACCTAGTGGACTTGTACAATCATGTCCCGGTGAGTTCTACAAACTGCACCCCCGCTTACCTTATGCGTGCAAGGCCCGGTAAACTGCCAATTGATTTAGATATGGGAATTCTGAAGCCAGATGCAGAAGTTCAAGAATCCAATTGGGATACCTTACGTCAGCAGCAGTATCGCCAAGTACAAGAGTGCGTAGAGAAAAGTCTCCAACAAGCTAGGGGAAGACAGGAGAGAACCTTCAACCAGCATGCTCTAGCAACCCCATTGCAACCTGGTGACCAAGTTCTCAAGAGGAAACGGCGCACAAACAAATTGGATAATCAGTGGGAAACCACCCCATATACAGTCTTACCATCCAGTATGGATAATCCCAAAGTGTGTCTAATCAGTAAGGATGAAGGAAGGACATCAGCTGTCGTGTCAAGAGATCAACTCAAACCGTGTCCTGAAACCCTGAAGACACCAGAAGTCACCTTACCCGTACAGGTACAACCTGTCAAGAAGGAAGAAGATGTATTCCATACAGTCTTAGGAGATTTCCCAAAAACATGGCCAAATTACTATGGAGCAGTAGTAGTCCCAATGATCGCCTTCCCTCAAGTGGTGGAACCACAATCAGAACCCATACCACAAGAAGTCTCAAGACAAGAAGAACTGGAAGTTGAAACCGTAGAGGAAGAACAGATTCCTGGTCGCAGTGGGCTTGCCAGTCCTACAGTCAGTACCCCATCCTCACAAGTACCAGAATCACCAAATAGGTACACTTCCACCCACACCATTATGCTAAGTACACCCAGTACACCAGCAGTACGCAGGTCACAGCGTAGTACTCAGGGTCAGATACCAGCAAGATATAAAGACTAATGTGGAATTGCATATAAAATGTACATATGTTATAATGTTTATGGGAAAAACCGTAACAGTTTAGTGTACAGAAAAGGTGAGAGAAGAGTGGTGTAAGGTGGCAGCACGGAGAGTTACAACTTGATCACATTGTTGGTGGCCCGAGGGCCGTGAGGTCTACTGCACTTACGACCAGAGTAGAGACACCTTTTAAGAAGTGTTTGTTGATTGAAATGTTTATTTAATTGCAACGTTAAGACCAAAAGCCCAGTACCTACAGAGACTATACTGTATGAACACTTATATATTTTTGAACATTTTGGACTCTTTTTGAGCTTTAAGGTTTTTGTATTTTTTCCTTTTGAGACTCTGTATATATACAATTGTTGTGATAACTTGTTTGTTTGTTTCACAGTCCCGGAGTACTGTTCTTCACTAAGGGGGAATGTGGCACCCCAGGGTTGCCACAGTAACAACACAAAGGGTTAACTCCCCACACACAACACCAAGACCTCCTGGCCAGAAGGGGGAGACCAAGCTGCTTCCCTGTACATTCTGCTGGGGGGGAGGAAATGGTCAGGAGTAGTTTCAGTTTGGAAGTTCAGTGCAGAGCACTGAGGAGACAGGATCTGTAGGTTGGAAGCTGGCTTTAGCTCACCTCAGGATCCACTGACCAATTCCAGGCCTAGCTGAGGGTCTGAGGAAAGGAGAAAGCGTACACAGGGGAACATTCCTGGGAGACAGAGCATTGCAGAGCTCATCCCCAGTGGAGCACACAGAACGGATGCTGGATCCGAGACTGCAGGTTACATGCTGCACAGTTACCACCAGAGAAGTGAAGATTCCAGATCTTTCACCTGTACCACAGACACAAGCAACAAGCGCAGAGTTCAGGAACATACTAGTAAGGACTCGAGTTGCCTGTCAGGTCGGTACCGAGGAGCACAGAGCCAGCTGCATAGTTCACGCAGCAGCAGGGCCACAGACACACAGTGCAGGCAAGGAAGCCAAAACGGCCCGGCTGGGTGGGAGAAACCCTGAACCCCTCACAGACTCCGTGGACAGTACTCTGCTGAATGCCATCTACAGTAAAGGACAAAGAAACTGCAAAACCGTGAGTCTGCCTGTTTATTGTGCTCGTGTCCTGCTCCCCCCCCATAGACTAACACACTGCCCCGGGGAAAAGGCTCTACCCGTGGGGAGCCGTCCCATCTCAAGCTGCTTCCCATCACCCCCGGAGGTTCTGCAGCAGCGGTGGTCATCTCTGATCACATTCCACGGGTGGCGTCACGAACATAACCCCCCTTTTTATTGTGGAACCAGGGAGCACAGACCGGGTCACGACACCGTGATCCCCTTTCCAGAAGCGACCCCTTGGCCCGGTTCTGGGTATCCCCTTAACCCCTGGCGACACAATATCACTGTGTTGCCCTGCTTCCGGCCTCTCTGCTGCAGAACCCGGACCTGTTTGGGCAGCCGGACACAGAGACCCGCTCCTGGATGCGGAATGAGAGCTATCAGCAGGGAGGTAAGCGTCTCAGCTCACAGCGCTGTTAGCTGTGAGCGGCTGCCTCTCTGCTGAGGCACAAGCGATGTGTGCCGGTGAGCGCGGCGTTCTAAGGGAACTACCCGCCCGCTGGTCCGCTTGTGCTCGCCATTATTTAACACCCTTCCCCCCTCCCCCCCCCCCCCCCCCTCCCTCCATCCTCCCCTAAAATCAGCATGGAGGAAAGCGTCCTGCTCACGGCGCTTTTAGCTGTGAGCGGCTCCCTCCATGCTGAGGCACAAGTGACATGTACCGGCGAGCGGCGTTCTGAGGGAACTACCCGCCCGCCGGTCAGCTTGTGCTCGCCGTCAATCTGCCCAAACCACCCTCCCCCCCCCCCCCCTTTTCAGCAGGGAGGGAAGCGTGCTGCTCATGGCATTGTTAGCTGTGAGCGGCTCCCTCCCTACTGAGGCTTAAGTTATGTGTGCCGGCGAGCGGCGTTCTGAGGGAACTGCCCGCCCGCCGGTTAGTTTGAGTTGCTGTTAAATTTAAAAAGGAGCGCTTCGCGCGCTTTCTCTACGGCGCCGCCCGCCCGCCGCCCTATCACTGCCGGCACGGGGGGGGGGGGGAGTACGGGGGCGATCTGTGGGTTGGTGCGGTCCCTGTTGCAGGGGCAAGTTGGAAGCGCTGCAGCGGTGGGTGCGCTGGCCTGCTGGAGTAATGAGCTCCGCTCCCCTGTACCGGCCCCCCACCACCCCACATCTTCTCATATACCCCATCGTGACACTGTACGCACTGGGGCTGTAGGCAGAACAAACCGCCCCCCCCCCACCCACACCCCCCCTCCCCCGGGGTTCCGGCGTGGGATGGCGGCGGTTGGGATGACGTTGAACAACGTGCTATGCGGTCATTTGCAGGTACCCCGGCCATTGTGGTAGTCAAAACATGGTGCGGGTAGCTGCGGCGACCGTAGTCAGTCAGCCTCACGATAGCATCGGCGTGGGCATCGGGGCTCTGAGCATCGTCATGGAGGAAGAAGAAAAAAAAAAAAAAAGTCACATCGGTAGAGATAGATCCCACCACTGCGGCGGATGGTCGAGGTCGCCGCGTGGCAAACGCATTCTCGTCCTCAGACTAAGTCTGGTGAGGTCCCGCTGCGGGACGAACAGCATCTGGGTACATTGGTCCGGACAGCGGAGTTGCCGTTGGAACCGGGCGTGCAATTTCCAGAAGTAGGGTCTGCTTTATCCTGCATCTTCTGGTAAGTACCACTATGTGGAATTTGGGTGGGATAAGTGCCCCAGGGGAGGGGTAACGTGATGTCACCAGGCAACAGGATTCCCACCTAATTCTACATTCTTCTTACTGAGTTATGTATGACCAACATTGTGGATGGACGGTGGAAATCTCACACCCTGATATTAAAGGCAGTTGTAGTATCTGCTGTTACTGAATACTGTGGTCGGCATTCCACAACCTGACTGCTCTAACTGTAAAAAACCCTTTCCTATTTAATATAAAAAAAAAAAAAAAAGTCTTGTGCCAGTCCTTTATACAAACAGGTATTTATGCATGAAAATGGGATCTCCATTATAACTTAGTGCTGTAGCTAAAAAGTTGCAGGTTTGGTACCTTTTCGCTGCTGGTTTGTGCTTCATCTTGACAGACATAAGTGAGCAAGTGATGTGCAAAATTTGCATCTTTATATTTTATTTAATTGCATAATTATGTCCACATGAATATCCCCTCAAAAAAAAAAAAAAAAAAATACTCAATTTTATTTTTTGATCTCAGTTATATAACTGACAAATGGCTATGCAATATTTTACCAGACGGAGATTATTCTAATATTATACGATAGAGGGTGCCGACTAACTATATTATTTGAAGCAATTGTATTTATATATATATATATATATATATTATATAAAAAAAAAAAAAAAAAAAACAAACACCTCTTATAGGATTTGCCTCTATTCGGAATGCTTGGCCACATGGAGACAGGTTTATTCACTATTACCCGTTACCTGGACGCTCTACACTCCATCTCTGGGAACCCACAGGGAATACTTTAACTTTGTAAGGTCGTGTCTACAGCATTAGTTTTTCCCATGTGCCTTTACCATGGCTACCAAGGGTATTACTAAGTGGCAGTGTTGGGTGGCCCGGGTTTTTGGTACATGTGTCCAACTTCAGGAGCGGTAAGTTTTAACTTGTGTTCCGTAACATGGAACCAGGATATGGGCGCCCCTAAATGGGACCTGATGGTGTAGTGTAATTTCTCGTCAAGTGCCAATTGCCAATTTTTTAAAAAAAAAACAAAAAAAAACAAAAAAACGAAACCTTTATTTTATATAGCGCTCACATATTCTGCTGTGCTTTGCATGCGTTGTGGACGCTGTCCCCATTTGGGCTTACGGTCTGGATTCCCTACCTGTGTGTTTTTGGGGGTGTGGGAGGAGGCCGGAGTGCCCGGAGGAGACCCACGCAGACACGGGTAGAACGTGCAGGCTCCTTGCGGATGGTGTCCTGGGTGGGATTTGGGCCCAGGACCCCAGGGCTGCATCTGGCCACTGAGCCATTGTGCCGTGCCATAATAATTTCAAGAGCAGGAACAGACAGATTTGTAGGTGGATTATTTCCGGCGTTGCAGGGCCAGCTGTTTGGGATTATTTGCAATACAATGTGTTTACATAGTTATATATATATATAAAAAAAAAAAAAAAAAAAAGAGTTCCCTATGCTGGGCCCGGCGGTCATGGTCCGGTAACCTAACTTTTCCCCCTATTTAGGTTCAGCTAAACAAAAGGGGGGGTAGACTGGGAAATAGGAGGATGACCAGTGGTTCGACGATGCCGGGGGGTAAAAGTCTTAACCAACTACAGCCCCCTCCTCAAATAAGTAATCAGGCTGTTTAGGTTTTTTGTGGCTTGGAATGCTTATGGGTCAACACAGGGTTGAAGTCAATACAGGCATTTGGTTTCCGGGTTAGTATCGCTCACCCTATTGCAATCCCAATCCCAGGTATTTTGGTAACTCCACCCACCAGCAGGATCAAGGCTGGGAGTGCGCAGCTAGATGGTGGGGTGTTCGGTGAAGTTAGGCTTATGATCGGGGCCCCCATTTTGCATTGACCTGACGGTTCTATGGTACGTTATGCAGCGGGTGTGTTTGGTGGCTGATGTGCGTGACGATTTCCCAAGCCACCCTTTAGTAATACACATCCTGTAGTATTCAGCGAACGTGCACCATTTTCGGTTGCAAGCAACCTGTTACGAGGTCGGTCTTCCCGTTTTTAAATTGGGGAACTTTACTGAAGCGATGTGGGTCTTGTGGGGTGTAAGTTATTTAAGGGTTGGATGATTAGCGGCAAGCGAGTGGATCACAGTAGGTCTATTCTTTTCTAGCCATGGATTATTCCAAAAAAAAAAAAAAAAAAAAAAAAAAAAAAAAGGTGGGGTTTGGATCGTTCGCCCCATTGCGAATCTATACCTTGATGTTTTGGATCTTTTTCCCTCACTCGGCGGGTGTCCCGACGTTGTCGGTTATGTCTCTTAGGCGAGCGGGCATGATGAGACTAGTTTTTACCCACGACGACGGCCCTTCATTTTAGCGTCACGGAGTTAGCCTACATTTTGTGGGCTATTTTTGGTTGGTAATGTGACGGTTCCCCGTTATTTTGGTGTTTGCCAGCCGTGGTACCCGGTACGTACTCTACCAGAGTTGGGGCGTTCCGAGGCTTCGGGGGCCAGCATACATGAGCACAGTTTCAGTGGATTTGGTGACTGCAATTGAAATGCATTAAGAGGGACGTCAGGACTGAGTTGGTTTTTGAAATCTGGTTTTATTAGTCATGTAAGAAGATTCAGAACAGCGTACAGGGCTAATGTAAAATGACATGATTGTGATTTGTTTTTTAAAAAAAAAAAAAAAAAAAGTTTGTGGGTTTTGCCAGTACCTCCTTGGAGAGAAGAGGTGTTGGATGGTTACGAGAATTCTCTGTTCTGACATTGTTTTCATTTCAGATCCAAGTCGGCCTAGTGACTGGGTCCGAGGTTACGTCCATATATATTGGCTGTGAGGAGAGCGGATCTTCGCCTTGGTGGTCGGTTCCTTGTTCCCGTTACAGTGGATGTAATTGGAGAGGTTGCCGGAGCTTGGCTCAGCTGTGGGTCTATCAGAGGCGATCAAGATTGCGTGAGCTCTCTTTTTCCAACCGACTTGGTGATACACATAGGCTTCAAGTATCTGGTCCAAGGCCGTCTAGCTAGGCCTCTTACCATTATCCGGTCACAGAAGTACAAGTTCCCCTGTTTTAGTTCGGAGTGTTACAACGATCCGGTCGAAGGTAACCCTCTGGCCCAGGGGGCATGAGCTAAGGAAGAATGTGATAAGGATCTCTCCTGGCGCATGGTCGATCAGGGCCTACCCAAGTTGTGCTGTTAATAAAGTGTTTAAAAAAAAAAAAAAAAAAAAAAAAAAAAAGAAAGAAAAGTTGTTGGTCTGGCACCGCCAGCTGGACAATATTTGGCTGTCCTTAAGCTTGGATGGGTATATCCCAAATGATGATGTTATGGATATGGTGGTTGCGGAAATGCCTGGGACGGCTCAGGTATTTTTTAGTTTTTGGGGGGGGTCGCAGCTTGCTGGTGCTGTGCTGCTCCTTGGCGGAAGGGGTAGGAAAAGTGGTGGTGAATTACCCGCGCCGGACGGCCGGAAGGCGGTACATTTACCTGAACCCCGTGATGTTGGCAAGTTAATGCCTGGTAAAAAGCTGCGACCAAATTTTATGCCAAAAGATGAGAGTGGTTTTTCCCCATGCCTCTCTCCAAAAAATGGAAAATTCAAATAAAAGTATTTTTAATTTATAAGAGAACGGTGTCGTGTCTTTCTAGGGGGGGAAAATGGTGGTAGTTGGGTCCTGGCAGTCTGAGGGGCACTGCAGCCAGAAACTTGAGATGCTGCCCCCTGACTGCTGGCCCCTATGCATGTTTAAATAGAGGTCTCCCCCTGGAAAGACACTGACCTGCCGCCCCCGCCTTCTGTGGTGTGACTGGCCTAAGCCCCGCCTCCTGGTTACATATCACTGTGTTGCCCTGCTTCCGGCCTCTCTGCTGCAGAACCCGGACCTGTTTCCCACCCTCCCTCCCTTTTGTTTTTCCTATTTTGATTGAGTTTACGGTGTTTAAGTCGCAGCAGCGGAAGGGGTAGGAAAAGTGGTGGTGAATTACCCGCGCCGGACGGCCGGAAGGCGGTACATTTACCTGAACCCCGTGATGTTGGCAAGTTAATGCCTGGTAAAAAGCTGCGACCAAATTTTATGCCAAAAGATGAGAGTGGTTTTTCCCCATGCCTCTCTCCAAAAAATGGAAAATTCAAATAAAAGTATTTTTAATTTATAAGAGAACGGTGTCGTGTCTTTCTAGGGGGGGAAAATGGTGGTAGTTGGGTCCTGGCAGTCTAACAAGCATGTACACAACCAATGTTTGCCCTTCCAGAAACTGTCAGCTAATTTAATTTACCTACACATAGAAGAGAAGCTGCCCAGTGTCCAGTGACATTGGATTTATATATCTAATCCATAACACAGGGAATATACTTTTTTATCTCTTATTATTCTCCTCATTGAGGGAAGCAGTTGATCAAAAATGGCAATTGGAACGTTTTGAATGTTTTTATTATGCTGCCTTGATTGTGCCGGATAAATAATTTAATATTTCATTACTTCATGAGAAGATGTGAGGTCGTGGGTGGTATTAATCACCTAGGCAGGTTAACGATGAGACAATTTTTATTTACAATAGTCCTAGTTCCTCAACTCCGTAGCACATGTATCCAGCTCCAATCTCTACAGTCCATTCATGGGCAACAAGATCTGGCCCCACCAACAGATCTGCCCCTTTGACATCACAGCACGAAGCCTAACTAAGCATGTGGCTCCCCTTCCACCTCTCCTGGGAGCATCCCCCTGGTTTAGGAGAGATGGTCACTAGTGTTGAGCGAGTAGTTGACTATTTATACTCGCTATGCTGTTAGTGAGTACTGTCCTCTACTCGCGTAGTTGTTACAAATAGCAGGCACAAAGTAAGTCAATGGGAAATACTCGCTAAGTAGTGAGTAACCGGCAAGCCATACTATTCGCTACTCGCACGAAAAATACAGCTTTCAGGTTACTTGCTACTTAGCGAGTATTTCCCATTGACTTACACTGCACCCGCTACTCGAAACGAATATGCGAGTAACGGACACTACTCGCTAACAGCATAGTGAGTACAAATAGTCAGCAACTGGCTCAACATTAATGATTACTTATCAACCCCCTTAAACATTTGTTAGTATGCAGAAGGTTCTAGAAGTTCTGTCTGAAAAGATGTGCATTGGAGAAGCCCCCAACAGAGATGAACACAGGCACACAGCCCCCACCATTTGCAAGACAATGAATCCTACTGTAGGCCTGATAATACTAGACTCCATGGAGACAGCTTGGAGACTCTATGACAGGAGAACAATGGCTTAATGGGGAATCCTGAGACACTCAGTCAGGGCATGGTAAACTGTGAGCAAGCAATCTCTAAAAAAAAAAATTGACTTTCTGCTGTAAAAAGTCCAAATCCCTTAAAACAGTGGGCTCTGTTCTATGTGCAATACTCTTTAGGCCGCAGCCTGACAGTTCAGACCACTACAGATGTGGAGATATCAACAATGTTTGCCTTTTTATTTTATTTTTTTGTTAAGATTTTGTGAGGGATTGATTTGATATATATTTTTATATATATATATATATATATATATATATATGTATATATATATATATATATATATATACATATACATATTATTTACACCGTGGGAGAAATAGGTATAGGTAAAAATCCATTCAATCCTCACAGGCAAATAAATCAAATGATAGATGTCCATAAATTAAGTAACAAAAAGGAGACAGCTGCACTCTGCAGTGCTAAGATATGTGGAACTATGACTGTGGGAATATAAACAAGCATTACTGCTATGAAAAACTTGTAAAAGATTAGATGCTTAGCACACAAATTTGGCCAGATTTTATGTGAGCCCAACAGCCAGCGACAAGGTGACCTCATTTTTGTTGGATTCCTATCAAACTAATGCCTCTATTTGGGTTTAAAATGCCTCTATTTGGGTTCCTATCCACCCATAAATTGTAGGTTTTTTTAAACCCAAATAAAGGCATTAGTTTGATAGGTACCAAACAAAAATGAGGCTGCCTTGCCGCTGGCTGCTGGGCTCATAAAATCTGGCCAATTGTTACATGTTTTTTTCATAGCAGTAATGCATGTCTATATTCCAATATTCATTGTTCTACATATCTTAGCACTACAGAGTGCAACTGTCTCCTTTTTGTTACTATGTGTCATATTCAGTTTGCACCTGTTCACATTAGAAAGGTAGTATGTGCCATCAGTCTTTTTCTTAGATTACAGGGTCGTGATTTCTGATTGAGCTCTCCAGCTCTTCAGCCTCAGGCAATTTTAATTCTCCATTTGCAGGTTCCTGTCCACCCATAAACTGTAGTTTTTTTAAACCCAAATAGAGGCATTAGTTTGATAGGGACCCAACAAAAATTAGGTCACCTTGCCGCTGGCTGTTGGGCTCACATAAAATCTGTCCAATTTTGTGTGCTAAGTATCTCAGTTTTAACATGTTTTTTCATAGCAGTAATGCATGTCATATTCCTATATTCATTGTTATTTTAGGTCTGCAGAGTGCAGCTATCCTTTTTGTTACTATGCTTCATATTCAGCTCACATCTGTTCACATTAGAAAGGTAGGATGTCAATAAATGAAGTTATATGTAATAATGAGAAATTTTACATGCTTACTGACATGTAAAACGTCATACAAAAGTCCTTGTTGGTGATGACAGATTCAAGATGCCTCCAGTATGGTAAAAACATACAACTTTCTGACTTGAAAATTGGGTTAGTGTGAGGTAAGTGTGGCCTGACAGACAATAATGCTAAAATAGGAGGATACATTGCAGTGTCCTGAGAACTGGGAGTGTCCCTTGTGTATTTCTTTTGCTTCAGACACCTATGTCTCCTCCACCTACAGCTCCAGGCACAAAGGGAGGAGATACAACGATCACGGAAGTCAGGTATCTCCAGAGTCCTCATACCAGACTCACCTGGGAAGGGGTCTGGGCTCTCATGGAATTGGTCACATATTTGACATACAGCTGAAGTCACAGGATTTGCAAATTCTTATTACAGGTATTTGGAGGTCTTTAATCAATATAGAGACCTGGCACACACCAAGGACTTCACATTCCTATGGACCAGAAAGCCCAATCAGTTTGGTGACAATTAATGAAGTCACTTGGTAACTACGGACATGTATGGAGATCCAGACAATTCACACATATAGTTCGGTGGGAGCCGGGAGCCGGACTTCATTCTGATCCTTGGGAGTAGACGGAATTTCCTGAAGAAGTTCCAGGCACGTAGGACACCAGACACAGCGAGATGCAGGTAAGACCTGAAGCAAAATGTACCTATGTTTCTTAGGCCTCATTCAGATGTACATTATTTTATGTGGAGAAGATAAAATGGACTGTGATGGATCCAATTTTCGTTTTCTCTGTGTTTACCATGAGTGCGGCATCTGTTTTGTCTCCTATCCTAAAATAAAATCCTAGGTGTCTTCTACCCATTAAACAGTTAAAAAACAAAACTGACAGCACTCTGATTAAAAAGTGACTTTCAATTTTTTTCCCCCGGATATATGAGAGGAGTTATATACATGAAAAACACAGAACATGAACGTCTGAATAAGGCCTAACATAGGCTGAATTTGATAAGTTGATAGTACGTAAAACTTCTGTTTATCATTAGCTTTATAACCAAATTTAAGGGTGACATGGTGGCTCAGTGGTTAGCACTATATGGTGGCTCAGTGGTTAGCACTACAGTCTTGCAGCACTGGGGTCCTAGGTTTAAGTCCTACCAAGGACAACATCTGCAAGGAGTTTGTATGTTCTCCCTGTATTTGTGTGTGTTTCCTCTGGTTTCCTCCCACACTCCAAAGACATACAGAGAAGGAATTTAGATTGTGAGCCCCAATAGGCACAGTGTTGCTGATTTATGTAAAGCTCTTCGGAATATGCTGGTGCTATATAAAAAGTAAAGAGAGAAAGGAATAGAGCTAAATTCTCACTCAGCACTATTGATGCAGTCAAATTTCAGCCAGAACTAAGGGGGATCCCAAAAAAAATGAGAATTTAGGGCGGTTCACAAGCAGCAGGGAATATTAACAATTAGTGATGATGAGTGAGCACTACCATGCTCGGGTGTTCGGTACTCGTAACTAGTGATGAGCGGGCACTACCATGCTCGAGTGCTCAGTACTCGTAACTAGTGATGAGCGGGCACTACCATGCTCGGATGCTCAGTACTCATAACTAGTGATGAGCGGGCACTACCATGCTCGTGTGCTCAGTACTCGTAATTAGTGATGAGCGAGCACTACCATGCTCGAGTGCTCAGTACTCGTAACTAGTGATGAGCGGGCACTGCCATGCTCGGATGCTCAGTACTCGTAACTAGTGATGAGCGGGCACTACCATGCTCGGATGCTCAGTACTCGTAACTAGTGATGAGCGGGCACTACCATGCTCGGGTGCTCAGTACTTGTAACTAGTGATGAGCGGGCACTACCATGCTCGAGTGCTCAGTACTCGTAACTAGTGATGAGCGAGCACTACCATGCTCGTGTGCTCAGTACTCGTAATTAGTGATGAGCGAGCACTACCATGCTTGAGTGCTCAGTACTCGTAACTAGTGATGAGCGGGCACTGCCATGCTCGGATGCTCAGTACTCGTAACTAGTGATGAGCGGGCACTACCATGCTCGGATGCTCAGTACTCGTAACTAGTGATGAGCGGGCACTACCATGCTCGGGTGCTCAGTACTCGTAACTAGTGATGAGTGAGCACTACCATGCTCGAGTGCTCAGTACTCGTAACTAGTGATGAGCGGGCACTACCATGCTCGTGTGCTCAGTACTCGTAACTAGTGATGAGCGAGCACTACCATGCTCGAGTGCTCAGTACTCGTAACTAGTGATGAGCGAGCACTACCATGCTCGAGTGCTCAGTACTCGTAGCTAGTGATGAGCGAGCACTACCATGCTCGAGTGCTCAGTACTCGTAACTAGTGATGAGCGGGCACTACCATGCTCGGTGTCACAAACCACCGGGGGGGTCACTCAGAAATCCCCCGCGCTGGCTACCAGTACGTCACAATCGGGGGGTAACAAGTGGGGGTCACCCCTCCTTTATACCTCCCGACCGACAGACAGAGCACGTGACGCGCTCTCTAGCGCCCCTCTTATAGTCAGGCCAATTATGGAATTGCCCGACCATAAGCAAGGAGGCCGCTATACTACTTATGCCGATTATTGAAGGGTCCCCGGTGAGAGTAAGGTATATATTCCCCCGACCTCCGCGGGCGGAATATATAAAATCTCCCCGAATCTCACTGGCCTCCCCACAATAATCCTTGGCACAATTCGCTGCCACCAACCGATTTACGGTAACTATTAGCCGAACACACAGACGTGGGATTCAAGATCGAGATAACAGAACAGCCCAAGATTAATTATATAATTTAATCAGCCTAAAGCACACTAGAACTACAATATATACAATAGGGAATCTACAGAATATACATATGTCAGAGTACAGTTACAATCAAAGCATGGGTTACAAACAGGCATACACAGTTCCAGCAGTTACCTTGTTGCGTCTGGCCACAGGGGGGCGCTGTACCCAGGTTTCTAGGATCCTTCCCACAGATGTTTCCTACACGTGCCCCCAGCGAAAAGAACACTGGAAAATGGCCGAAGTAGGGTTATCAACCTGGGCCAATCCAGGTCCCCTCCTACCTTAGTGACCTCAGAGGGAGCACTGCTCCACCCCTGGCTTGAGTTATGGACAATCCACAACATGGAATATGGCCATAACTTTGCCTGGGAGCGTCGTAGGCGGACGCCAATGCTCTCATTGTGACAGTTATGAATTTAGCTACAGAACGAGGGGACTCATGACCTGTCTGCCAGTTCCCCATTGGCTGATATCACGCCTGGGGCATTTCCCAATGTCCTGCTCCCATAAAAAGGGTGTGCCGGCATCGTCCGCATGCGGAGACACCATTTTTATGGTTGCCATATTTATCGGAAATATGGCTTGCGAGATATGAACCATTTTTTACCGGAGTCGTTCTGTCTGGCTATTTCCATAGCCTTGCTAACTAGCTAGCAGCCCCCACTACAGGGTCACGGCAGGGAGTCATCCTGTGTCCATTGTCCCCAAGCCACCTAATTTCCATATCACAGGACATGGCCATGGAGGTGTAAGTGGAACACTGAGAACAAGAAGGGAGGGGGCACTGCCAGGGAGTGATGAGGGATTATGACTGGAGTCATAATTCATCTTCATATCCCGGGATTTGCCTCACACCTCCCCCCTTTTGAGGGCGCTAGGGGGCAGCACACTCCGGTGTTCCCCCGTGCGCCCGTCCGCGACCTCTCCTTGTCGGGACAGCCCGTCTGCGTTACCGTGGTCACGGCCCCTTTTGTGGCGAATGGTGAAGTTGTATTGCTGGAGCGCAAGGCTCCATCGCAACAATCGCCCATTCGTCCCAGAGACGGTGTGCAACCAGCTGAGGGGATTGTGGTCCGTCTCCACGATGAAGTGGCGCCCGTATAGATAGGGTTGCAGACGCTGCAGGGCCCACACTATGGCCAGGCACTCCTTCTCCATCGTGGAATAGGCAACTTCCCTTGGTAACAGCTTCCTGCTCAGGTACAAGACTGGGTGCTCTTGGCTCGCAGAGTCCACCTGGCTGAGCACCGCACCGAGGCCGAAGTCACTGGCGTCGGTCTGTACTACAAACGGCCGCGTGAAGTCGGCTGCCTGTAGCACGGGCGGGCTGGACAGGGCGTCCTTTAGGGCCCGGAAGGCTGTCTCGCAGTCCATTGTCCAATCGACTGCAGAGGGCAGCTTCTTCTTGGTGAGGTCCGTCAAGGGCTTTGCCAGGCTACTATAGCATGGAACAAACCTCCTGTAGTACCCAGCGGTCCCCAAGAAGGACATCACCTGCTTCTTGGTCCTGGGGGTGGGCCAGGATGCGATGGCTTCCACTTTCTCAGGCTCGGGCTTCAGTGTTCTCCCACCTACCCGGTGACCGAGGTACTGGACCTCGCTCATGGCCAGCTGACACTTTCCCGGCTTGATGGTCAAACCTGCCCGGTGGATCCGCCTGAGCACCTGTGCTAGATGCTCTAGGTGGTCCTCCCAGGTGGGACTGAAGACGGCAATGTCATCCAGGTACGCGGCCGCGTACCCTTCAAGTCCCTTGAGCAGGGTGTTGACCATCCGCTGGAAAGTGGCAGGGGCATTCCTCATCCCGAATGGCATCACCGTGGACTCGTACAGTCCAAATGGGGTAATAAAGGCAGAGCGTTCCCTGGCCTTGCGAGTCAGGGGGATCTGCCAATATCCCCGGCTCAGATCCATGATGGTCAGGTACTGAGCCCCGGCCAACTGATCGAGCAGGTCATCGATGCGTGGCATTGGGTACGCATCGGCGACCGTGACCGCATTGAGCCCCCTGTAGTCCACGCAGAACCGAGTGGTTCGGTCCTTCTTAGGGACGAGGACTACAGGCGAGGCCCAAGCGCTGTTGGATGCCTGGATCACCCCCAGCTTCAGCATCTCGTCAATCTCCTGGCGCATGTGTTGCTGCACCTCCAGGGAGACCCGATATGCTGAACGCCGGATCGGGGGATGATCCCCAGTGTCCACGTGATGGACAGCCAAGTCAGTCCTTCCGGGCTGGTTGGTAAACAACCCCCGGAAGGGGAGGAGAGTGGCCCACAGCTGGGACCGTTGGTCTTCCAAGAGCTGGTGGCCAACCTCCACATCCTCAATGGATCCGCCTGCCCTAACCTGGGCTAGCATATCCAAGAGGGTTTCCGCTTCTCCCTCCTCGGGCAGGTTGCACACGGGGAGCGCACATGCCTCCCGCTCATGATGTGCCTTCATCATGTTCACATGGAAGGGCTTCCGCCTTCCACGGGCAGGGTCCAGGGTGACCAGGTACGTCACAGGGTTGAGCTGCTGGTACACGAGGTATGGGCCTTCCCAGGCTGCCTGAAGCTTGTCCTGTGGTACGGGGACCAGTACCCACACCTTTTGACCCACTTGGTAGGTCCTCTCACAAGCGTTCTGGTCGTACCAACGCTTCTGATCGGCCTGGGCTTGAGCCATATTGTCGTATACCAGTTGCGTCAAGGCCTGCATTTTGTCCCGGAAGCGCATGACATACTCGATAACCGACACTCCAGGGGTGGCCAAATCCCCTTCCCAAGCCTCTTTCACCAGAGCCAGGGGGCCCCGCACACGTCGCCCGTACAGGAGCTCAAACGGTGAGAATCCTGTTGAGGCCTGTGGAACCTCCCGGTAAGCAAATAACAGGTGTGGGAGATACCGCTCCCAGTCACGCCCATGGGAGTCGACCAACATCTTAAGCATCTGCTTTAAGGTGCCATTGAACCGCTCGCACAGGCCATTAGTCTGTGGATGGTACGGGCTGGCCACCAGATGTCGCACCTGGACCTGCTTACAGAGGGCCTCCATCAGCTGGGACATGAATTGGGTCCCCCGGTCAGTGAGCATTTCCTGGGGAAAACCCACTCGGGAGAAAATCTCCAGCAATGCGGTGGCCACCTTGTCAGCCCGAATGGACGACAAGGCCACTGCTTCTGGGTACCGGGTGGCATAGTCCACTACCGTCAGTAGGAAGCGTTTCCCGGAGCTGCTGGGGATGGCCAGCGGGCCGACCAGATCCACAGCCACCCTCCTGAAAGGCTCATCGATGATTGGCAGAGATACTAGTGGGGCTTTGGGGCGTGGCCCCGCCTTCCCCACTCTCTGACAGGTTTCACACGAACGGCAGTAGGCAGCCACATCGGCCCCCATTTTTGGCCAGTAGAAATGCTGGTTTAACCTGGCCTTGGTCTTAGCGATCCCTAGGTGTCCGGCCATCGGAATCTCATGTGCGATCCGCAACAACTCCGTCCGGAACGGATAGGGTACCACCAACTGTCGGTCCCTGGGCCACGCCTCCGGTGAACCCTGCTGGACCGTGGCCCGGTACAGCCGTCCTTGGTCCCAGACCACTCGCTCCGGGTCCGAGTCCGAGGGAGGCTGTGCCGCCTGCTCCTTAAGAGCTTTCAGGCTGTCGTCAGCTTCTAACGCTGCCTGAAACCCCTGACTAGATGTGGCCAGAATCGACGAGACTGTCACATCTTCAGTCAGTACCCCGGGACCTGTGTCCTGGCCTCCACCTGACTCGGCTGCCACTTGGTCAGAAGGGGAAGAGCTATCGGACCTCCGGGAGGCCCCTTGGCTTCCAGCACTCCCACTGCGGGTGACAGCGGCCACAGCCGCTGCGACTGTGGGTCGTGCCTGCTCCTCCTCCGTTCCTGACCAAGTCGCCGGTTCAGGCAGACCTACCTGGCTTCCTGACACCCCGGTTGTGGGGGAACCATGCACCGAGATCTTACCTGGGAGCACTTCCGCTCCTGGACCGGCCCCAATCTCACCTGCCTGTTCCCCTCCTGCAGCAACAGAACCCCGCTGTGAAATCTCTGGGGACCCCACATTTGCTGTGGTAGCCCCCACCCCACACACTGGTCCTCCCCCTGCAGCACCCTGCTCTCTGCTTATCCCTGCAGAGGGCAACAGATCCCAGCTCACAGGCTGGTTACTTGTAGAGGCATTGTCACACCTTTCTCTGACCCCCTCCCCTCCTGTCACAGCTGCAGCTGCGTGTGTGTCTATGGTGTCTGTGCAAGCAGAAATATCAGAGTTCACTCCCTCCTCCCTTACATCATTCATAGATAACACATTAACATTGTCAGGAGTCATGTCAGTACTGGCTGAAGGTTCAGCCCTTGGGGGGGGCCCAAACTGGGAGGTTATCTGCCCCAAATCTGTCCCAAGTAGCACGTTTGCAGGGATCCGATCAGTTACCCCCACCTCCCTCACCCCTCGCCCTGCGCCCCAGTCCACATAAATGTCAGCAACAGGCAGCGCCGGGTCAATGCCTCCAATCCCGGAGACAGCGAGGGTTTTTCCAGGGATCAAGTCTTGGGGGGACACCATCTCAGGCCGCACCAGAGTCACCTCCGAGGCGCTGTCTCGCAGTCCTATGGTCACAGACCGGCCGACGGTGACAGGTTGGAAGCTGTCCAGGGACCTACCACCACCCCCACCCACACAATACACCTTGGGCGGCCCTTGGGACGGGGACGGAGCCGGGGCCTTGGGACGCTGAGGGCACATGGCCTTGAAGTGTCCAGGTAGGTTGCACTGGTGGCACCGTCTTGGTTCCGCCACGGGCCTGGAGAGGGGAGTTGAGGGGGACACCCCCTGCAGTCTAGGGGCAGGTGGGGCAGTCGCAGAATTCATCTTACCCCCTCTCCAGGTGCTGCTGGTGGCCGCTCTCCTGGCCTCAGGGGCCCGGTTGTTGGTGTAGTCATCGGCAAGGGCAGCTGTAGCCGTGGACCCCTTTGGCTTCTGGTCTCGGATGAACTGGCGGAGATCCTCAGGGCAGTTCCACAAGAGTTGCTCCGTGATGAACAAGTCCAGGATCTCCGGTCCGGTGGAAAGCTGCAGGCCTTGGGTCCAGTGGTCGGCAGCTCGGGCAAGTGCCCGCCGGTGGTCAGCCCAGGAGTCCTTTGGTCCCTTCTGTAGGCTCCGGAACTTCTTGCGGTAGGACTCTGGAGTGAGGTTGTACTGTTGGATCAGGGCCCGCTTGATGGTGTCGTAGCCCTGATCTGCCTCAGCAGGCAAGTCCCCAAGGATATCCAGGGCCTTACCCCTTAAACGGGGGGTCAGGTATTTGGCCCACTGGTCCTTGTCCAGATGGTGCTGCAAGCAAGTCCGTTCAAAAGCAGTCAAGAAAGAGTCCAAGTCTCCATCCTTCTCCAGCACTGGGAAGTCCTCAACACGGACCTTTGGAAGTTTGGTGTCTCGAAGGTCACATGTGGCTGATGAGGGCCGGAGCTGAGCTAGCTGCAGCTGGTAGTCACGGTCTGCCTGTCGCTCTCGCTCTTCACGCGCTGCCTGCCGCTCTCGCTCCGCAGCCTCACGCTCTGCGTGCCGCTCCGCAGCCTCAGCGTCACGCGCTGCCTGCCGCTCTGCCCTGCGCTCTGCCAGGAGTTCCTTGTAGCCCTTCTGGTCTCCAGCCTGGAGAAGGGCCATAGCCATTTGAAGAAGGCTATCCGAGCCTCCCAGGCTCGGTGGAATGGCACGTGGTGATCTGCGGCACGCTGCAGAGCTAGGCGATTCACTGTCCCTTTCAGAGCGGAGGGCTGGCATCTGGCTCGTTGAGGAACCTTGGGTGAGCTCCTCCTCATCTTGTCCAGCAGTGCCAGGTTGCGCAATGTCCTCGGCAGAACGGTTTTCTGGCGTCGAGCTCCTGGAGGACTCGTGGGCAACCTCCTCATTGCTGTCCACAGCACCGTCCTCCCTCTCTTCGGCTCCTGCCTTAGCATTGGCCAGTTGCATAGCTCTGCTCCTGGTGCCATCAGCCATTCTTGCAGACTTTTGGTCACTGACACAGAACTGACACCTGATGCCTCCACACACCTTACAGTATCTGCACTCTGACACTCTAGTGTTGAGCTAGTCTGAAGACCCCAGCAGCCACAGCTGCTGCAGGCAGTCTTTAGTGTCTGGGAGTATGGGTCTCACACTCACACACACTATTATCTCGATCCCACCGCTATGCCACCAATTTGTCACAAACCACCGGGGGGGTCACTCAGAAATCCCCCGCGCTGGCTACCAGTACGTCACAATCGGGGGGTAACAAGTGGGGGTCACCCCTCCTTTATACCTCCCGACCGACAGACAGAGCACGTGACGCGCTCTCTAGCGCCCCTCTTATAGTCAGGCCAATTATGGAATTGCCCGACCATAAGCAAGGAGGCCGCTATACTACTTATGCCGATTATTGAAGGGTCCCCGGTGAGAGTAAGGTATATATTCCCCCGACCTCCGCGGGCGGAATATATAAAATCTCCCCGAATCTCACTGGCCTCCCCACAATAATCCTTGGCACAATTCGCTGCCACCAACCGATTTACGGTAACTATTAGCCGAACACACAGACGTGGGATTCAAGATCGAGATAACAGAACAGCCCAAGATTAATTATATAATTTAATCAGCCTAAAGCACACTAGAAACTACAATATATACAATAGGGAATCTACAGAATATACATATGTCAGAGTACAGTTACAATCAAAGCATGGGTTACAAACAGGCATACACAGTTCCAGCAGTTACCTTGTTGCGTCTGGCCACAGGGGGGCGCTGTACCCAGGTTTCTAGGATCCTTCCCACAGATGTTTCCTACACGTGCCCCCAGCGAAAAGAACACTGGAAAATGGCCGAAGTAGGGTTATCAACCTGGGCCAATCCAGGTCCCCTCCTACCTTAGTGACCTCAGAGGGAGCACTGCTCCACCCCTGGCTTGAGTTATGGACAATCCACAACATGGAATATGGCCATAACTTTGCCTGGGAGCGTCGTAGGCGGACGCCAATGCTCTCATTGTGACAGTTATGAATTTAGCTACAGAACGAGGGGACTCATGACCTGTCTGCCAGTTCCCCATTGGCTGATATCACGCCTGGGGCATTTCCCAATGTCCTGCTCCCATAAAAAGGGTGTGCCGGCATCGTCCGCATGCGGAGACACCATTTTTATGGTTGCCATATTTATCGGAAATATGGCTTGCGAGATATGAACCATTTTTTACCGGAGTCGTTCTGTCTGGCTATTTCCATAGCCTTGCTAACTAGCTAGCAGCCCCCACTACAGGGTCACGGCAGGGAGTCATCCTGTGTCCATTGTCCCCAAGCCACCTAATTTCCATATCACAGGACATGGCCATGGAGGTGTAAGTGGAACACTGAGAACAAGAAGGGAGGGGGCACTGCCAGGGAGTGATGAGGGATTATGACTGGAGTCATAATTCATCTTCATATCCCGGGATTTGCCTCACACTCGGGTGCTCAGTACTCGTAACTAGTGATGAGCGGGCACTACCATGCTCGGATGCTCAGTATTCATAACGAGCAGGTGGATGTTCCGATGGGCTCAACTCATGTACCAAGTGAAATGGAAATCAATGGGAAATTTGAGCGTTTTTCTGGAAGATCTTCCACAAACATGTTAGAGTTTCCCATGGACTTCCATTATACTCGGTACACGACTTTTGCCAATCAGAACGTCCGACTGCACATTACGAATTCTGAGCACCCGAGCATGGTAGTGCTCGCTCATCACTAGTTACGAGTACCGAGCACCCATGCATGGTAATGCTCACTCATCACTAGTTAGGAGTACCGATCACCCGAGCATGGTAGTGCTCGCTCATCACTAGTTACAAGTACCGAGCACCTGAGCATGGTAGTGCCCGCTCATCACTAGTTATGAGTACCGAGCACCAGAGCATGGTAGTGCTCGCTCATCACTAGTTACGAGTACTGAGCACCTGAGCATGGTAGTGCCCGCTCATCACTAGTTATGAGTACCGAGCACCAGAGCATGGTAGTGCCCGCTCATCACTAGTTACGAGTACTGAGCACCTGAGCATGGTAGTGCCCGCTCATCACTAGTTATGAGTACCGAGCACCAGAGCATGGTAGTGCTCACTCATCACTAGTTACGAGTACTGAGCACCCGAGCATGGTAGTGCCCACTCATCACTAGTTACGAGTACTGAGCACCCGAGCATGGTAGTGCTCACTCATCACTAGTTACGAGTACTGAGCACCAGAGCATGGTAGTGCTCACTCATCACTAGTTACGAGTACTGAGCACCCGAGCATGGTAGTGCTCACTCATCACTAGTTACGAGTACTGAGCACCAGAGCATGGTAGTGCTCGCTCATCACTAGTTACGAGTACCGAGCACCCGAGCATGGTAGTGCCCGCTCATCATTAGTTACGAGTACTGAGCACTCGAGCATGATAGTGCTCACTCCTCACTAGTTATGAGTACCGAGCACCTGAGCATGGTAGTGCTCGCTCATCACTAGTTACGAGTACCGAGCACCTGAGCATGGTAGTGCCCACTCATCACTAGTAATTATAGTTCATGCACCTGACAATAGTAAGGCATATTAGACCTAGTTGCTACATGTTTTAATCACTCTTTGATGACTCCGTGTCTTGTCCATTTTTCTCATATGTGGCAATAAATGAATAAATGACAGATTTTCCAAGCTACTCCTAACATTAGGTCTGAACCAGATGTCTATTTTTCACATACATATTCTTTCTGTGTTTTTGACGGATAGGACAGATACCTATTCTGATCCATGGTATTGTTTTTTGTGGACTCTGAACCCTAAAAAATTACTAAGGTATGTCCATTTTTGATATGAGCCATGGATTAAAAAAATCGCCCATTCAGGCCTAATGTTGCCAATTGAGAAATGCGCACGCAGTCTTTTGCAAGGTCCATCTGAAGCCCGCCAGAAAAAGCGCTAAAAAAGGAAACTGCTACAAAGCATGACCATAATACACGAAATGGAAAAACAGCTTGCTATGCATAGAATTTGTCTTTTGTGATTTCTTTTAAGATTCGATCTCGCTCCTATTTACACAGCCGTCTGACTAAGCCCTATGGGGGACGAATGACTGTGATTTTTCAGTTTGCACACAGTTTTCATGCGCTGCACAGAAGGTGTGCTGCCGACAACAATAAACAATCAGATGATGAATGATGTGCTGCATAAGGGGGGGGGGGCACCTGCAAATTGTACTGTGAACTAACATGAGCTGCTGCAGATCGTTAAAAATGAAAAAGCCCCTGACAGTCGTGCAGCAACATGATTGTCATCCCCTTAGGGCTTGTTCACATGTTGCATATTTGCCACATTTTTCCTATGTTTTGCTTTTTTTTTTTTTTTCTCTGCAAAAACTACAGTGTTTGGCCTTATTCAGATGTCAGAATTTTTCACTTAAAAAACAAAATGACATCAATGTAATCGGTCTTTTGGATCTGTGCCTTCATTGTTTGGTCGGAGAGACATCAGTGTTTTTCATATATAGATGGACAGAAAAATGACAAAGCTTCTCCTATACATTGCAATGTTAAACACGTACAGCACACGGACTGTACACTGACGCCATCCGTGTGCTGGACGTGTTTTGTCACGTTCCCATGGACTTGTATTGGCCCTTGTCATTCGTGATACTGGGAAAAAAAACAGCAATGTGAATAGCACCATAGATTATAATGGGTACGTGTTGTATCCGTGGAAAAAATGGATTAAGGCCCTGTACGCACACTGCGTTTTTACCCACGATTTTTTTGCGTTTTTGCTGCAGACATTTCTTGAGAAAATGATTGTAACCTTTCTGCAGACATTCCCCAGCAAAACCTATGGAAAAAAACAATACCGTAGCTGTGCGCACACTTTGGTTTTTTCTCGAGAACATTCTTTCTGCAGAATTTCTTGAGAAAAAGAATGAGCATGTCGCCTCTTTTCTGCAGGTACTGGCGTTTTTTTGCTATAGATAATGGTAAAAAAAACGCAGGGACCAACCTGCGGGAAAAAACGCATCAAAAACACAAATATACGCGGTAAAAACACATGTGTTTTTCGGTGCGTTATTGGTGCGTTTTTTGAACGCAAGTGCGCTAATCTTTCAGACTCTTAAGAAATTTCTTGAGAAAAATCCTTTTTCTAGTGTGCACAGGGCCAAACATGAACATGCAACACAGGCGCCTGAATGAGGCCAAAAACACGGAGGGAGCTCGTATGAAAAAATTGACTTCTGAATGAGCCCTTGGCGTATATGTCGCGGGCGGAGGAGGGAACGCTGCGCTCTCCCACTGCTCGGGTCCGGCCGCTGCTGCTGCGGCTGCCGCTGCACGGTGGTGGCTCGAGCGGTGGGCTGGATCCCGGGGACTCGAGCGGCGTTCCTCGCCCGTGAGTGAAAGAGGAGGTTTGATTGGATGGTGGGGGATTTGGTGATTGTCCGTGACACCACCCACGGTTGTGGTGATATTGGTGACACCACCGCTGCTCTGGACGGGGATCCCGGGAGCGGTGACAGGGAGCAGCTTTGTTGTTAGTTCTCCCCTCCGTGGGTAGGGGGTTGGTTATCCCGGGGCCCGGTGATGGGGTAGGAGTGGATGGCAGGCGGGTTACGGGGCCTGGTGAGGTGCAGGGTCGTGGGGGCAGCGCTGTGCCGCACGGCACGGTGGTACTCACTCAGCCAATGATGAGGACACAGTTCTCGGTAAAACACACGGCTGGATGGACGGGTCCCACAGACGGCTGCGGTGTTGTTTTCTCCCGGCAGGTTGATGATGACTGCCTTTCCCTGCACCTGTGTACTGTAACGGTTCCAATGGGTTCCCACCGGTAGCCCGCTCTCCAGCTTGGATATGGGCCGGAGGAGCCCCTTTTGCCCGCAGGCTCTGGCCCTGGGAACGGTAGCCTTGGCGGTGGCTGTGTTTCCCTCTCACGGTTGGACTGTTGCCTTCTGTCGGGACTTGGCTGCTGGGAAACCCAGGAGGTTTCCTTCGCTGACGGATTTGGCAAATTCACGGCGACTCCTAGCCTTGCCGGGGTCCGTAAGCCCCTGCCAGATGGTGCTGACTTCTCTTTGTGTACCGGTCCGGTACCGCCGGGCCACCGCCCGTCCACGGTCCTTACGGTAGACTCCGATAGGCCACTCCTGCAGACGTTCACCACCGTCTGCCAACCTTGCTGTACCGCCCGGGCCACACACCCGGACGCCGTCAGTTAGTTGCTCCACTACCACTTTTCCTCCTTCCACTTTCACCTCCAAAACTAATCTGCACTCTTCCCGCCTGGCCCACCCGCCTGGCCCACCCCCCTGGTGTGGACATCAGCCCCTGGAGGAAGGCAACAAGGGTTTGTGTCTGACTTCGGTGTGCCTGACCGGGAGTGTGGGGTGTGTGGGTGTTGTTCTCTGTGGCCCCTGGCTTGTCCAAGGCGCCACATATATTCACAAGATGCGGTTGTTTTGCAGAAAAGGCAGCTGAAGCTCATTAATATCATGAAAGTATAGCAATATGTGATAAAACCGCACCTGCTGCATAAATGCGATGTGTGAATGTACACAGGCTTTTTTTCCCCTCTGAACTGTTCCCATATTGCACATTATTTCATCTATTTAACAAATTGTAGCATTTAATAAGATGAGATTTACTAAGAAAAGAACTGTACACGACGGAGACCTTATTTATGAGTTTGACACTTTTCATGCCTTCTTTGACAGCTATCGCGAATCTAAGATGAGTTATAAAATATGCTCAATTCATAAGAATTATTGACAATTTTTATGGCGAAAAAATATTGGGGCAATGAAGTGTAAAAAATCTTTTTAGAATAGATGATCATCAGGAACGAGCGTATGTTAGAAAGATTATTTGCAATTTATCGGTTTGTGTAATTATTCCGGCAATCACCCGATAAACGATGAAAGCATCAGATTGCTGGGTGATTGGTTTGATGAGCTGGCAATAAAATCATTGTTCTGAGCAGCACATTGCCCGGCGTATACAGGAGATGTGCTGCGGATAACAATATGGTCACAGAAAGGCCTCGGCTCCACTTGCGTTTTGCACGGACGAGTGCAATCTGGTAAAACATCGAATTGCACTTACACCAGTGCAAAATTATGGGGCAGTGTCCATCTGCGATTGATTTCTCATGCCATATCGACATGACAAAGAATCGCAGCATGCTGCGTTTGGCAGTGAGTCTCAGCTCACACGCACCCATACAAGTCTATAGGAGCGTGGGAAACATCGGACTGCACTCGCATGTCATCAGTGTGCAGTGAGATATACAGCAAGACAGGACAAGGAGAAGAGGGAGAATGTGCTTCCACCCTCTTCTCCACAGCTGTGATCCGATCACAAGATCAGATCAGAGTTGCATGACCCTCGGCTCACGCTCGCAGCAGAGGGTCATTAGCATATTGCATCTGGTGCTCTCACATCAGAAGCTATGCGCAAGTGGAGCCAAGGACAAAGGTTGTACTACGGATCATTCTGAGCACATAGAATTCTGGTTGGCCATTAAATATCCAATGTAAATGGGGTTTTATGTGTTTGCGTTGCACCAAATGTATGATCCCATTTGGTTTGCATTATTTTCACCATCATGTAAATTCCGACATCTTACAGCACTACTGATTGAGCTCTCGAATAAATGATCTGCCATGTATGATGTTGTTGGACAAAAGAATCACTGATCTCGGGGAGACCAGCCAGAGAAGACACTGCTGGCAGCTAGCAAAGGCGCTCAACACAGTGAAATCCTAGGTGCATTGCCCCCTGGGAAGTATTCAAATCAAAAAAAGGTCAGTAGAGCCTCTGTTAGGAGTCTCGACACAGAAACTAGCCAGATATCCCTCCGGGAAGGACCTAGCCAAGGAGTGGCTCTTTTTAGGAGACCACCATAACCACCATATTAAGTGGCCCTTTTAGTCAATATCCAACTCTTTGACGAGTTTAAAGATATGACAAGGGAAATACCAAGGACAGGTATCCATCCACAGACAGCTGTTTTGGGGTATTGCCCCTCATCAGTGTGGAGTAGGATTCTGCCTAGCTGGGAGCAATGCCTAGTAGACCAACAATACAAAATAATCACTGATCTCGGGGAGACCAGCCAGAGAAAACACTGCCAGCAGCCAACAAAGGCACTCAACACAGTGAAATCCTAGGTGCATTGCCCCCCCCCCATGTATGATGTTGTGGCTACCATGGCGGACGCAGACAGAAAAGGGCCCCTGTACAATAACAATATATGGGCCCTTTACAGTCCAATAGCTCATCATAATACACAATTTCAACTTCTTTGGATGTGGAAAAGGGCCCCCTAACCTCTTGTGCCCCGAGATGGTTGCACCAATGCACTGGCAGACAAAGACCAAAGAGGGCACCTGTGCAGGAACAATATATGTGTCCTTTACAGTGCATACAGTGCTCATCATAACGCACACTACTTTGAACATGGGCCCCCTTGCCTGTTGGGTTTGGTGTGGATGCACAGGTTGCACCAATGATATATCTGCCCCTGCACCAATGATATGTCCGCCCCTGCACCAATGATATGTACGCCCCTGCACCAATGATATGTCCCGCCCCTGCACCAATGATATGTCCGCCCCTGCACCAATGATATGTCCGCCCCTGCACCAATGATATGTCCGCCCCTGCACCAATGATATGTCCGCCCCTGCACCAATGATATCTCTGCCCGTGTGGCTGGTAGTAGGGCTCTTTCACACGTGCAATTCGTGCATTGATGTTGGATCACAATGTACCGACTGAGTTTTATACTAATGTTTGATAAGTGTGAAAATGAAGCCATTAGGTAATGATCCACAGTAATGTAAGGTCTATTGTTAGTCATGCAAAACTGACTTATTGCTGGTATTGAATTAGTTAATAATTACAGTTTTCAATTGACGCAAGACAGATTTTTCCTTAACTGCAATAAACAGTGGCCAGTGCTATACACACCCATGAGACATGGAGCAAAGTCAATAATTGCTGTACATGTGGCAGACGGCAGTGAGGGGTGTTCAGCATTTTATTTCTGGCACTAACACTGTTTATGTAAGGTGTCCGTCAGCTCTTTGTCTGGAGATACCGTATTCTGTACTTATAGCTCAGGGCTGACACTTATATCAGACAATAAGGGTATATGGATACTACTGTGCTTGTTTCTAAAAAAAAACCAAAACATGCATTTTGTGATATTTGTGAAGCTTAAGAAACTTGTACAGATTATTAGGATAGTATTTGTCATTAGTGATGAGCGAGCAGTACCATGCTTGTGTGCTTGGCATTCATTAGAGCAGATGGACGCTCGGATGGGCAAGACTCAAGTACCCAAGTGTGGTGGGAAGTGTCCCAAAATATCACTGTTTATTCCTCTGTATGTGTGTATGTATATATACAGTGGGTATGGAAAGTATTCAGACCCCTTTATGACTCGCCCACCCCAGGGCTATGGGACACTCGGTGCCGGGCCGGACTAGTCCGGTGGTAGTCAGTGGTGGCTGGGCCCGGCTCCGTGGCCCTGGTGGGTGTCAGTAGAATATGTGGCTTGGTTGTTAAAGTGTGTGTTCGTGACGCCACCTGTGGTATGCGGCTATTAAGCCGCCGCTGCTGTGTGAGGCCACCGGGATGATGTTATGGCAGCAGTGTTGGTACTGCTCCCCACAGGTGGAGCAATGCCCGGGGCACAGTTGGTGCTTGTAAGTGTCTATGTAGGTGGAATAACAGAGACGAGTCCAAGGTGCAGTTCCAGTTCTTTTACTCACTGTTTCTGTCACACTTGCAAGGACCCTCAGACTGCTGGGACCACTGTCAGGGACCTCCGCCTTCTGGGTGATTCCGAGCGTGAAATCCGGTTCCCTCTCTTTAGTGTCCCTTTTTCTGCTGACTTCACTAGCCTTGCCTTAGGTAGATGGACTTGGCTTGGCCTCCATTACAGCCTCCAGGCTGGGGGGTCACCTGTCGGCTGATTTCCCCTTTTCTGAAGATCTGCTCTGGGTTCTGGCCCTGGGAGCTTGCAATTCCCTGGGCCTCGGTTTTTACTGTCTGGAGACTGTCTTTTCACTCCTTCAGTGTCTAGGGACCGTCCCCCTGTCGCAGCTAGTCGCTCCACCGATGTCACTGTGGAACGGGCCACCGCAGCCTGCAGCTACCCGTAGCGCCTCTGGGCCCTCGGCAGCGGTACCCAACAAGGACTGCTCGTGGCACCTTACAGGACTACCCGTGGCCCTGCGACTCCTTCTTCTCTTCTCGTCCTACATGCTCACTCCTCACTCTCCCACTCCCTGAGCGAACTGACTAAACTTCACCTTCCTGTCTCTGTCTGCTCTCTGGTGGCTCCTCCCACCTCCCCAGTTGCTAAGCTACCACCCTATGGGAGCAGGGATGGGTCTTACAGCCCCTCTCAGCATGCAGCATGGGAGGGTTGCCTGCCACTTTCCCTGGTCCTGTGTGTCCCTAGCAATGGGTGTAGTGTGAATTTACCAGGAAACCGGAGTTCACCCTCTTCCTCTCCCAGAATGGGGCATCACACCGCAGATGGGGTGCAATGACCTGTGGCGACGGAAGCCTCAGGGGCGCCACACTCCCCCACAGCAAATCCCAGCACGTCCTCGGGCTGAAAAACAACAAAAACAAATGGGAGAACTGCAAAACATTTTTGGTATGCAATAACATAAAACAGCAAAACATTTCTTCCCTTTATGGGAGGCACATATCATGAACGTTGCGAACTTCTTATAAAGAAAACTCTAAGTGTGCACTTCCAGTCCATTGCACGGTTCAGGCAAATCCCCCATAATTCTGGTAGGGGGCACAACGGGTGCAACTAATTACATTCTTGGCTACTACAAGTCCAGTAGCCCGTCAGTTCGTTTCAAACAAACAAAGTAACATCTTCGACCAGCCATTAAGTCCAATGGCCTGGTAGGACATAAAACACATACACCACACACCAGCCACTAAGTCCAGTGGCCTGGTATGATAAGACACCTAAACATTCACCGGGGCCCACATTCCAGTTCAGTGGCCCGGTAGCACATAACATGGGGGGGGTGACGTCTTCAAAAAGAATCAGGGGCAGTACAATAGGAAAGGGTGTCATCTTCGAAAAGAATCAAGGGCAAAACACAAGGGACTTCTTCACAAAGAATAAGGGGCTAGGTACAGTTTGGCAGCTCTTCATCTTCCTTACTCTTCATCGCAGGGGTTCTTCTTTGGCAGGGCCCTGGGCAGCATGTAGGCCATGGAGATCCTGGTCTGCGTTTCTTGCGTGGCTGTCGCAGGACCTCTGCTCAGTTCTGTGACCTGGGTCTGCCTTGAGGTAATGCTGCGGCTGCTGCTGACAGGAGAGACGCTGCACGCTGGCATAGTGCGGCGCCACTCCGGTTCTTCTGAGGCCGTCTCCTCCCGGGCCTCCCGCTCCTGCTGGTACTCCTGCACCAATCTCCGGCAGGTCAGCTCGTTTGGCAGTGCGGTTTCCTTGGGGCGCAGGGGCTTTTGCAGTCCCCTACTCTCTATGGGCGCTGCGTCCCAGTGCACTCCCGGGGATGTCGCTCCCAGGAGACTCACAGGGGGACTCGGTAGGGGGCCCACTAGCTGGTCGGGGTCCACCCCTCCCCAGGCTCCGTCTGCGGGGGTTTCGGGCAGGCCTCCGGTGCCCCACCGGGCATCAGCGGGGCTGGCGGGGAAGGCCTGCGGGACAGTGGAGGGACAGGGCGGTGGCGCTTGGTGGGTCAGTGGGTCCGGACGGGTCGGGGCTTCACATTGCTCACCCGGTCGCTGCTCCGCGGCCTCCATCCTGTGGCCCACACTCTCCGGCACCATCGAGGTTTCACTCCGCCGGTCCACCTCTGCTTGCAGGTTACGCAGTCTCCGAGCCAGGATTTGCATTTCCTCCCGGAGCAGGTCCAGCTCGGGATCCATCTTCCCGGTCCCTGGTGTACAGTCCTGCAGCCTCTCCGCCATGCTGCCGACCTGTGGGACGCTTGCTGGATCACTGCTCGGGTGCTCGACCACGCCACTCGGCTTCTCCCTTTCCCTTCTCGGCGGCGGGGCCGGAGGCTGCACTTGCATCTGGCGCCAGACGGGCGCCCAGCCCATCACGGTCGGCACCGCTCCACTTAGTATCAGGTACATTTTCTTTTTCTTTATCTGTTGGTCGGGCGTTTAAGCTTTTTCTGCCAGCCGGACAGCTTATTTGGTCGCCGCTTCCTTTTCTTTCGCTTTCTATGGCGGACACCGCTTCGCGCGCTTTTCTTGGACAAGGGGGCGGGGCTTCTCTTCGCGCCCTTTCTTCTGGCACGCCCCCCTTCTTCCCGCTCTCAGCAGCGCTAATGGCGGCGGTTTCTCGTTATAATACACAGTTCTTCAGGCGCACAGTACCCGGTGTGACCGGGCACGAAATCCTGTTCGTGACGCCAAAATTGACTCGCCCACCCCAGGGCTATGGGACACTCGGTGCCGGGCCGGACTAGTCCGGTGGTAGTCAGTGGTGGCTGGGCCCGGCTCCGTGGCCCTGGTGGGTGTCAGTAGAATATGTGGCTTGGTTGTTAAAGTGTGTGTTCGTGACGCCACCTGTGGTATGCGGCTATTAAGCCGCCGCTGCTGTGTGAGGCCACCGGGATGATGTTATGGCAGCAGTGTTGGTACTGCTCCCCACAGGTGGAGCAATGCCCGGGGCACAGTTGGTGCTTGTAAGTGTCTATGTAGGTGGAATAACAGAGACGAGTCCAAGGTGCAGTTCCAGTTCTTTTACTCACTGTTTCTGTCACACTTGCAAGGACCCTCAGACTGCTGGGACCACTGTCAGGGACCTCCGCCTTCTGGGTGATTCCGAGCGTGAAATCCGGTTCCCTCTCTTTAGTGTCCCTTTTTCTGCTGACTTCACTAGCCTTGCCTTAGGTAGATGGACTTGGCTTGGCCTCCATTACAGCCTCCAGGCTGGGGGGTCACCTGTCGGCTGATTTCCCCTTTTCTGAAGATCTGCTCTGGGTTCTGGCCCTGGGAGCTTGCAATTCCCTGGGCCTCGGTTTTTACTGTCTGGAGACTGTCTTTTCACTCCTTCAGTGTCTAGGGACCGTCCCCCTGTCGCAGCTAGTCGCTCCACCGATGTCACTGTGGAACGGGCCACCGCAGCCTGCAGCTACCCGTAGCGCCTCTGGGCCCTCGGCAGCGGTACCCAACAAGGACTGCTCGTGGCACCTTACAGGACTACCCGTGGCCCTGCGACTCCTTCTTCTCTTCTCGTCCTACATGCTCACTCCTCACTCTCCCACTCCCTGAGCGAACTGACTAAACTTCACCTTCCTGTCTCTGTCTGCTCTCTGGTGGCTCCTCCCACCTCCCCAGTTGCTAAGCTACCACCCTATGGGAGCAGGGATGGGTCTTACAGCCCCTCTCAGCATGCAGCATGGGAGGGTTGCCTGCCACTTTCCCTGGTCCTGTGTGTCCCTAGCAATGGGTGTAGTGTGAATTTACCAGGAAACCGGAGTTCACCCTCTTCCTCTCCCAGAATGGGGCATCACACCGCAGATGGGGTGCAATGACCTGTGGCGACGGAAGCCTCAGGGGCGCCACATTTACATTTTTCACTCCTTAATTCATTGCAGCCATTTGGTAAATTCAAAAAAGTTCATTTTTTTTTCTCATTAATGTACTCTTCACCCCATCTTGTAAAAAAAAAACATGTAGAAATTTTTGCAAAGTTATTAAACAAGAAAAACTGAAATCACATAGTCATAAGAATTCAGACCCTTTGCTCAGTATTGAGTAGAAGCACCCTTTTGAGCTAATACAGCCGTGAATCTTCTTGGGATCCTGGATTTGGGGATCCTCTGCCATTCTTCCTTGCAGATCCTCTCCAGTTTCGTCAGGTTGGATGGTGAACGTTGGTGGACAGCCATTTTCAGGTCTCTCCAGAGATGCTCAATTGGGTTTAGGTCAGGGCTCTGGCTGGGCTGGTCAAGAATGGTCACAGAGTTGTTCTGAAGCCACTCCTTTGTTATTTTAGCTGTGTGCTTAGGGTCATTGTCTTGTTGGAAGGTGAACCTTCGGCCAGGTCTGTGGTACAGAGCACTCTGGAAGAGGTTTTCTTCCAGGATATCTCTGTACTTGGCTGCATTCATCTTTCCTTCAAATGCAACCAGTCGTCCTGTCCCTGCCCCATAGCATGATGCTGCCACCACTATGTTTTACTGTTGGAATTGTATTGGGCAGGTGATGAGCAGTGCCTGGTTTTCTCCACACTTACGACTTAGAATTATCAGCAAAAAGGTCTATCTTCGTCATATTAGACCAGATAATCTTATTTCTCATAGTCTGGGAGTCCTTCATGTGTTTTTTTTGCGAACTCTATGCGGGCTTTCATATGTCTTGCACTGAGGAGAGGCTTCCGTTGGGCCACTCTGCCATAAAGGCCCGACTGGTGGAGGGCTGCAGTGATAATTGACTTGTTGGAGCTTTTTCCCATCTCCTTACTGCATCTCTGGAGCTTAGCTACAGTGATCTTGGGGTTCTTCTTTACCTCTCTCACCAAGGCTCTTCTCCCACGATTGCTCAGTTTGGCTGGATGGCCAGGTCTAGGAAGAGTTCTAGAGGTCCCAAACTTCTTCCATTTAAAGGTACAGTCACACTAAGCAACATCGCTGCTGAGGCACAACGTGCTAGCGATGTTGCTGTGTGTGACATCCAGCAACAACTTGGCCCCTGCTGTGAGGTCGTTGGTTGTTGCTGAATGTCCTGGGCCATTTTTTAGTTGTTGCTCTCCTGCTGTGAAGCACACATCGCTGTGTGTGACAGCGACAGAGCAACAACTAAATGTGCAGTGAGCAGGGAGCCGGCTTCTGCGGACGCTGGTAACCAATGTAAATATCGGGTAACCAAGACGCCCTTTCCTTGGTTACCCGATATTTACCTTCGTTACCAGTGTCCGCCACTCTCACACTGCCAATGCCGGCTCCCTGCTCCCTGCACACGTAGCAGGAGTACACATCGGGTAATTAACCCGATGTGTACTGTGGCTTGGAGTGCCAGGAACAGGGAGCCGGCACTGGCAGTGTGAGAGCGGCGGACACTGGTAACGAAGGTAAATATCGGGTAACCAAGGGAAGGGCTTCTTGGTTACCCGATGTTTACCGTGGTTACCAGCGTCCGCAGAAGCCGGCTCCCTGCTGCCTGCACACGTAGCAGACTACACATCAGGTAATTAACCCGATGTGTACTGTGGCTAGGTGTGCAGGGAGCCAGCGCTAAGCGGTGTGCCCTGGTAACCAAGGTAAATATCGGGTTGATTACCCGATTTTTACCTTAGTTACCAAGCGCAACATCCTTCCACGTGTAGCGACGCTCCAGGTCAGGTTGCTCGTGGGATCGCTGGAGCGTCGCTAAGTGTGACATCTCACCAGCGACCTCCTAGCAACTTACCAGCGATCCCTATCAGGTTGTATCGTTGTTGGGATCGCTGGTAAGTTGTTTAGTGTGACTGGGCCTTAAGGATTCTGGAGGCCACTGTGCTGTCTACTGCAGAAATTCTTTTGTAACTTTGGCCAGATCTGTGCCTTGCCACAATTCTGTCTCTGAGCTCCTTGGGCAGTTCCTTTGACCTCATGATTCTCATTTGGTCTGACATGCACAGTGAGCTGTGACGTCTTATATAGACAGGTGTGTGCCTTTCCAAATCAAGTCCTATCAGTTTAATTAAACACAACTGGACTCCAATGAAGGAGCAGAACCATCTCAAGGAGGATCACAAGGAAATTGACAGCATGTGACTTAAATATGAGTGTCTGAGCAAAGGGTCTGAATACTTATGACCATGTGATATTTCAGTTTTTCTTGTTTAATAAATTTGCAATAATGTCTACATTTCTGTTTTTTCCTGATAAGATGGGGAATGTGGTGCAGAGTGTATATAAATAAGACAACAAATGAACTTTTTTGAATTTACCAAATGGCTGCAATGAAACAGAGTGAAAAATTTAAAGGCATCTGAATACCTTCCGTACCCATTGTATGTATATATGTCTGTGTTAAGCTGGTGTCACACATAACGACGACGACAACGACGTCGCTGCTACGTCACCATTTTCTGTGACGTTGCAGCGACGTCCCGTCGCTGTCGCTGTGTGTGACATCCAGCAACGACCTGGCCCCTGCTGTGAGGTCGCCGGTCGTTGCTGAATGTCCAGCTTCATTTTTTGGTCGTCACTCTCCCGCTGTGACACACACATCGCTGTGTGTGACAGCGAGAGAGCGACGAAATGAAGCGATCAGGAGCCGGCACTGGCAGCTGCGGTAAGCTGTAACCAGCGTAAACATCGGGTAACCAAGGGAAGTCCTTTCCCTGGTTACCCGATGTTTACGCTGGTTACCAGCCTCCGCTCTTGCTGCCAGCGCCGGCTCCTGCACTGTGACATGTGGCTGCAGTATGCATCGGGTAATTAACCCGATGCATACTGTAGCAAGGAGAGCAAGGAGCCAGCGCTAAGCAGTGCGCGCGGCTCCCTGCTCTCTGCACTGTGACATGTAGCTGCAGCACACATCGGGTTAATTAACCCGATTTGTGCTGCAGGAGAGCAAGGAGCCAGCGCTAAGCGCGGCTCCCTGCTCTCTGAACTGTGACATGTAGCTGCAGCACACATCGGGTTAATTAACCCGATGTGTGCTGCAGGAGAGCAAGGAGCCAGCGCTGAGCGCGGCTCCCTGCTCTCTGAACATGTAGCACAGCGACCTTATGATCGCTGCTTCTGCTGTGTTTGACAGCTAAGCAGCGATCATAACAGCGACTTACAAGGTCGCTGTTACGTCACCGAAAATGGTGACGTAACAGCGACGTCGTTGTCGCTGTCGTTTAGTGTGACACCAGCTTAAGACAAGTATATATAATAGATAGATGAAATCTGTCTATGTTAAGTTTCCCAAGAAACTGTCTTTGTGAAGTGTAAAATATCCCTCTCCCACACCTGGGTCATTTACATACCTTCATTAAAATGCAAGTTTATTAACAATCTGTCATACAAATGTAAATAGTCTACCACTGTCCAGTACCCTTGTATGGACAACTGTCCCAGGAGATAAGATCAGGATCTAATATGTGGACAAGAGGCAATGTTTGCAATTAGCCTATAATATAATTAACACAGGCTCCAGAAACCAGAGGACACTGAAAGTATATCAGATAAGGTCAGGATATTGAATAACCCTTTATTACATACAACACTCTCCCCACTACAGGCACAGATGCAGGGAGTGTGTATGCACAAGAGCTAGCCAGGCCTGTTTAAATATGGCCCACAAAGAACACTGCTCTCACTTCACTTCTCTCTTCTCTTGCACACTTCTCTGACCACTCTGTCTTTGACACTTCTCTTCTCTCTCTGCCCCCTTCTGCCCTACTACAACTGTGACCCCCCTGGACTGCTCAGGGCGTCACAGGATACTGCACTTTCTACCCTTTGGTGCAGGATTTAACCCCTCATGGTTCTGGGTTCCCAACCTATGGTACTGCCTCCATCAGCATCCAAATCCCAACCTCACCTCACACCACACCCTGTCAGGCAGACTGGTGGGAGTGAAATAAAACAGTAGAGTAGTAGCCCTCAAGAAGTGAGGAGCTGAGGGAGTGGTGGCTCCCTGTATGTTGCAGGTTGGGTCGCAGATGGTGGTCTGGGCCCGGAGGAGTCGGAGACCTGGTCGCAGGGTATAGAGGCTGGGTGCCTAGACCTAGTCTTGGAGGATGGTCAGCATCTGAAGCCTAATAACCGGTCTGGGACCAAAAGCATGGCGGGGTACAGGACCTTGGGTCGGGGAGTAGCTTCAGGCAACCCGACAATTAACCTGTGGAGGATAGTGTCTCTATGCACTGTCCCCAAGAAGCTCAGAGATTGAGGGCACTAGCGCAATGAGGGGGATAGGGCTTTCCAACCCACGCAGCCCACGGAAATCCCAAGCATGAGCCCTTGAGAGCACAGCTCTACTACCAGCAAGTAGGGAGCGGGACCCGGACAGCTTTAAGCCAACGGGCCACCAGAACATTCTTAATTGTGCACGGAGGCAGGCTCCGGACCATCCGGCAGTACCAGAGGGGATGGACACCCGGACAAGCTCTCCCAAGAGAGCAGCGGCACCTAGAGACTTGATTTACCTTGTTGTCAGAGTCGGCTTTGCGGTTGCATCATCACCAACATTGCCTGAGTGAGTACATGGTCCTCTCCTGCTCCCAACCAGCGCTGCGCTCCCCTACACCACCATCAACTTCCAGAGTCCCGGGGCCTCCCCTGGCTGCCCCACTCAATCTCCCCTTACCGCGAACAACAGGTGGCGTCAAGAACTCTGATCCCCTGTAACTACCCCCTTCTCATTTGAAGTGGCTGCGAGCCCCCGGGTCCGGAGACCCTCGAGCCACAGCAGACCCCGGATCCAAGCAGTTCGACTGCTGCAGGGGCGGCACACAACTACTATCATCCTGTCCCTACTGCCCTGTCTTTTGTGTGCCTCCTGTCCCTTCTGCTACATCCCTGCTGCCCTGTTCTCTGAGTGCATCCTGTCCCCTCTGCTATCCCTGCTGCCCTGTCCCTTGTGTGCATCCTGTCCCCTCTGCTTTCCCTGCTGCCCTGTCCTCTGTGTGTATCTTGTCCCCTCTGCTATCCGTGCTGCCCTGTCTATCCTTTGTGTGCATCCTGTCCCCTCTGCTTTCCCTGCTGCCCTGTCCTTTGTGTGCATCCTGTCCCCTCTGCTATTCCTGCTGCCCTGTCTGTCCTTTGTGTGCATCCTGTCCCCTCTGCTATCCCTGCTGCCCTGTTCATTGCATGCAGCATGTCCCGTCTTCTATCCCTGCTGCTCTGTCCTCGGTGTACATCCTGTCCCCTCTGCTATCCCTGCTGCCCTGTCCTTTGTCTGCATCCTGTCCCCTCTGCTATCCCTCCTGCCCTGTCCTTTGTGTGCATCCTGTCCCTTCTGCTATTCCTGCTGCCCTGTCGATTGCGTGCATCCTGTCCCCTCTGCTATCCCTGCTACCCTGTCCTTGGTCTGCATCCTGTCCCCACTGCTCTCTTTGCTCCCCTGTCCTTTGCGTGCATCCTGTCCCCCCTGCTACATCCCTGCTGCCCTGTCCTCTGAGTGCATCCTGTCCCCTCTGCTGTTGATGCTGCCATCAGTTTTTTTTCTCATCTTCTCTCACCTTCTCTGTCATTCTATCCTCTCAACAGATCTGCAGTGTCCCATCAGGAATAGCTCATGGTGCCAGTCCTGGAGTCTAAGGCCGGGGCCACACAGGGGACTAATGCAATCCTCGCATGACACTCTGCTCACGCTGGCAGCACAGCAGGAGCCGAGTGTCATGCGACTGTCACTGCGACTGAGGTCCGATCATGCAATCGGACCTCAGTTGCGGGGGGCGGGCCGGCACTGAGGAGGAATGGGCCGGCACTGAGGAGGGATAAGCCGGCGCTGAGGAGGGGAGGGAGGGATTTATCTCCCTCTCTCCTCCGTAGCTGGCTATTGCCATTCTCGCTCTGCACTCGCAGTACACCGGTGTACTGCGAGTGCAGTGTGATTTTTCTCTCGCCCCATAGACTTGAATGGGTGTGAGAGAAAACAGGATCGCATTACACCTGCAGCATGCTGCGATTGTTTTCTCGGTCCGATTAGGGCTGAGAAAATAATCGCTCATGGGTGCTGGGACATAGAGTAATATTGGTCCGAGTGGAATGCGATGTTTTATCGCATTGCAATCGCTCCGATTTTCATGCCGTGTGTTTTAGGCCTAAGTATCATTCACCCTTGCTTTGCTCCCTAGCCATTATATTGCTGTTGCTGGCATTAACCCCTTAACCTTCATAGAGAGCGAGTGATAGGAGGATGGGACAACATCTTGAGTTAGTTTTCTGATTATTGGCCTATTCTTTATTTTCCTTCAGATCAGATTTATGAGTCTTATGCAGTGTGCCTCATCCGGAAACGCATCCTTTTGGTTGAGAATACATCAAGAATAACATCTATCTAGAAAAAAATTATGATGGGAATTTTCTGATTAACTACTCCAACCCTTGTTCTTATGGATTTCTACATATGTGTAATAGGTTGATAACACTGTTTTGATATTTACGGTCCTTTTCTTATTGACTGTATATGTACTTGTGTCCTTTTGGAGTCCTCCGCTCTGATACATTATTTATGGGGTCCCACACTATCCATGGGGAAGTTCCCTGATCAATGGCTATTCTCTGATATGAAGGGATAGTAATTAATATAACTTTAGGCAGTACTGACTGATCTTTTTAATCAATGGGATTCCCCTGTATGTATTTTGGGGGTATTCCCTTTAATACTGTTTAATCTTTTGGAGGTGCTGTTACTATTATACATTCGTTTTTCTAGTCACATCTTGCAAATTCTTGCATCATCACCTTTCCTTGTCATTATTTGACCATTGAATCATTGTGGTAACACTTTTACATCTGGTGTTTACCTTTCTTGTTCACTTTCTTCCTTCTTCCTCCGCTGTTCTGCGGCTGCTGGCTGCGTCGGGTGAGCATGCGTGGTTACCCGGGAAACGCGTCCCCGGGCCCGCGCGTGCGCGCTGTCTGACCCGGCGGGTTGTCGTGGGTGGAGCACGCGCGCAGTCACATGATTACTTCCTGTGATCACGTGCGTGTCCATCTGGCGTGCTGTGAGTGGCGTGTGAGCGGTTGCCGGGGGGATGCGTCCCTGCCGTCGGGTATGCGCGCTCCGGCGCGCCGGGCAGGAGGAAGTAGTAACATACTTCAATATTACATCATTTCCGAATTACACGCTGCATCCGTTCTAATCACTGCTAAGTGTGGGGACTATTTATAGCCCCTATGACACATACGCCAGTAGGATCTCCCTCCCTAAAGAAGCGTGCAACCCATAGCGAAACGCGCATTGGTGGTCCTTTGATCCATTTTTGGGGGGGTCTCTGATGGCCTAGGAACACTCCTGGACTGTTCTCCATCTGCACTTGCACTTTAGGTAACTATGGCTCTCCTGAGTTTTCTGTATGGCTTGGATGCCTTTATAACTCCCTCATGTAATGAATTTTGGTGATATTGTCTATATACATTGATTTTCTTAAGTATTTATTATACCTTGGATGCCATTGATTCCTAATATTTAGCCTGAGCTCCCCCCCCTCGTTTGTTTCTCCAATTTGAGATTGTTTTTATACTAATTTTTATCTATATATGTGTGTGATATTCTCAATAAAGTTGTATTGTTTTTGCACAAATTACTCTTTGTCCTCCAGTTTATATTATGTGTTTTGAGTAGTGCATACACCGGTTTAGCCATACCAAGGCTAGCCAGGTGATGGTAATTTCGGCTCAATTATGAGAATTTTGTTTCTATCTTGAGTTAGTGTGTAGCGTGGGTGAGAATTATTCATAGAATATTGTGTGTTTTGTGTTTTTCAAGTATTCTGCTTTTTGTGTGGTATTGAATAGAAATATATATCTATCATATATATATATATATATATATATATATATATATCATCGTGGAGAAAGTATCTGGTTCACAAATTGTGGATATCGACAAGAGGAAATACCTGGTCCCCTCCGACATCACCGTGGCTCAGTTTATGTGGATCATCAGAAAACGCATCCAGCTGCCTTCAGAAAAAGCCATCTTCTTGTTTGTAGACAAGACTGTGCCTCAGTCCAATTAATAATCCCTTTTCCGATAATATCGCAATTTTTTTGAGATTTATCGACGATATTATATTGGTTTGGAAGGGTAATGAGAGGGACGCTGAGAACTTCATTTCCTATTTAAGGAACAATCCATTTAATTTACAGTTCATATATGAGTTTAATATCAATTGTATTTCTTTCCTCGATATTAATTTTTTTCTAATTTTACCACCAACCGAGTTGACTGTACAATCTTCCGAAAAAAAACTGCGGGCAATTCCCTCTTACATGCGGGTAGCTGCCATCCTGGATGCGTTATTAATAATATCCCCACAGGAGAATTTGTTAGGGCCAAAAGATGTTGCACTAATACAACCGCATATCTTGATGAATGTAGCATTATTGAGAACAGGTTTGCTAACAGAGGATATTCTAAAGCAGTAGTTCACAGAAAGTGGAAAACATTACTAGGGACCAACTTTTGTCAAAAAAATCTCCCAAAATAAATGAACAAAACAGTGCAGTCGTGTTTTCTACAAAATAAAGTGTTGACTATTATTCTATTGTTGATATCATTAGAAAACATCTTCCCATACTTAATTTGGATGAGATTACCAAAAAACAAAAAAATTTTACAAAACGGAGTCAAATTTGTTTCCAAAAAAAACTGTACCATAGGATCTATTGTATCCCCATCTGACCATACCAATAAATGTTCCACCACAGAGGCTGCAGGTGGTAACAGTTGGCTTTCTACGGTAGGTTCATACAAGTGCGGTAAAAAAACATGCGGTTTATGTAGGTTTATGATAAATGGAAACAAGTTCGGCTCCTGTGTTACAAATAAAATGTATAATAATCATTTCTCAATTGTGGGACATGTAGCGTATTATATGTCATTACCTGTACTTTTTGCAAGCTTCAGTACGTGGGGAGCACAAATCGTGCTCTCCGAGCACATTTATGATATTAACAATACCAGCTCTAGAAGCCCCTCGGGTGCTTCTCAACATTTTACTAATATTCATGAAGAAAAATTGGATTTTTTTTTACAGTAAATGCTATTGAGAAAATTTCTATTTCCAAAAGAGGTGGTGACATAAATAAAACACCACATAAAAGAAGCCAAATGGATTTTTATTCTTAATACTAGAGTTCTATTTGGATTGAACTTGAGGAATGAATTGAATAACATATATTAACCCATTCTGTTTTTTCAGGTGATGCAATGTTGATTTCATTGTGGTAATTACTCCACATGTTCTTTGTCATGATGTCAGTTCCGGTTTACACGTTTTTAAACTGTGTGCTTTACAACTATTGTTATGCGATCAAGGACGCAGGCGACATCAGAAACGCGTCTTCCTTGTATGGTTGGCACCACGCCACTTTGATGGCTTTTTTTAATGCTACATTAATAAAGTAAGAAGAAATTTTATTACTGGACTGAATGCTGGAATTTTCTTTATACGTGGATTCAGGAGTGGCCTTCCTTCCGTGCACCGTCTGGAATTGTCTCCATCGGGTGAGCTGGTTTTTCCTCTGTTCATGTGCCGCAGTCCAGTCTTACCATGGGACAGCTGTACGAGAAAGAAAAAGACGAAGACGGCTTTTTGTACGTGGTGTACAGCGGAGAGAACACGCTCGGCTTTTAGACATATTGACGGCTTGTGAATCTTGTAAATAATGTCAGTGGTTTTAACACGATGTGTAAATCTCCACCCCGTAGATTAGGTGCATATTAACTGGACACCTTCTTTTTGTCTTTCTTTTCCACATCTCGTCCTCCCATCTTTGTCTGACGTTTTTATTTTTAATGTAATTTATTTTATTCGTGCTTTGTAAAGAACCCACTTTATTGCCAAAGTCTCCGGTGATGTCTTGTGTATTAAAAAAAATAAATAAATCAGTGGCCAATTCCTTTGGCAGTGAAGTGGTTAAATTATAGAATTTAGCGGTGGGGTTCTGTGACCATCACTAGTTACGAGTACTGAGCACCCGAGCATGGTAGTGCCCGCTCATCACTAGTTACGAGTACTGAGCACCCAAGCATGGTAGTGCTCGCTCATCACTAGTTACGAGTACTGAGCACCCGAGCATGGTAGTGCTCGCTCATCACTAGTTACAAGTACTGAGCACCTGAGCATGGTAGTGCTCGCTCATCACTAGTTACCAGTACTGAGCACCTGAGCATGGTAGTGCTCGCTCATCACTAGTTACGAGTACTGAGCACCCGAGCATGGTAGTGCTCACTCATCACTAGTTACAAGTACTGAGCACCTGAGCATGGTAGTGCTCGCTCATCACTAGTTACAAGTACTGAGCACCCGAACATGGTAGTGTTCGCTCATGACTAGTTACAAGTACTGAGCACCCGAACATGATAGTGCTCACTCATCACTAGTTACAAGTACTGAGCACCCAAGCATGGTAGTGCTCGCTCATCACTACTTACGAGTACTGAGCACCCAAGCATGGTAGTGCTCGCTCATCACTAGTTACGAGTACTGAGCACCCAAGCATGGTAGTGCTCGCTCATCACTAGTTACGAGTACTGAGCACCCGAGCATGGTAGTGCTCGCTCATCACTAGTTACGAGTACTGAGCACCTGAGCATGGTAGTGCTCGCTCATCACTAGTTACAAGTACTGAGCACCCGAACATGGTAGTGTTCGCTCATGACTAGTTACAAGTACTGAGCACCCGAACATGATAGTGCTCACTCATCACTAGTTACAAGTACTGAGCACCCAAGCATGGTAGTGCTCGCTCATCACTACTTACGAGTACTGAGCACCCAAGCATGGTAGTGCTCGCTCATCACTAGTTACGAGTACTGAGCACCCAAGCATGGTAGTGCTCGCTCATCACTAGTTGCGAGTACTGAGCACCTGAGCATGGTAGTGCTCACTCATCACTAGTTACAAGTACTGAGCACCCAAGCATGGTAGTGCTCGCTCATCACTAGTTGCGAGTACTGAGCACCTGAGCATGGTAGTGCTCACTCATCACTAGTTACAAGTACTGAGCACCCAAGCATGGTAGTGTTCGCTCATGACTAGTTACAAGTACTGAGCACCCGAACATGGTAGTGTTCGCTCATGACTAGTTACAAGTACTGAGCACCCAAGCATGGTAGTGCTCGCTCATCACTAGTTACGAGTACTGAGCACCTGAGCATGGTAGTGCTCGCTCATCACTAGTTACAAGTACTGAGCACCCAAGCATGGTAGTGCTCGCTCATCACTACTTACGAGTACTGAGCACCCAAGCATGGTAGTGCTCGCTCATCACTAGTTACAAGTACTGAGCACCCGAACATGGTAGTGTTCGCTCATCACTAGTTACAAGTACTGAGCACCCGAGCATGGTAGTGCTCGCTCATCACTAGTTACAAGTACTGAGCACTCGAGCATGGTAGTGCTCGCTCATCACTAGTTACAAGTACTGAGCACCCAAGCATGGTAGTGTCCGCTCATCACTAGTTACGAGTACTGAGCACCTGAGCATGGTAGTGCTCACTCATCACTAGTTACAAGTACTGAGCACCCAAGCATGGTAGTGCTCGCTCATCACTACTTACGAGTACTGAGCACCCAAGCATGGTAGTGCTCGCTCATCACTAGTTACAAGTACTGAGCACCCGAACATGGTAGTGTTCGCTCATCACTAGTTACAAGTACTGAGCACCCGAGCATGGTAGTGCTCGCTCATCACTAGTTACAAGTACTGAGCACTCGAGCATGGTAGTGCTCGCTCATCACTAGTTACAAGTACTGAGCACCCAAGCATGGTAGTGTCCGCTCATCACTAGTTACGAGTACTGAGCACCCGAGCATGGTAGTGTTCGCTCATCACTAGTTACGAGTACTGAGCACCCAAGCATGGTAGTGCTCGCTCATCACTACTTACGAGTACTGAGCACCCAAGCATGGTAGTGCTCGCTCATCACTACTTACGAGTACTGAGCACCCGAGCATGGTAGTGCTCGCTCATCACTACTTACGAGTACTGAGCACCCAAGCATGGTAGTGCTCGCTCATCACTAGTTATGAGTACCGAGCACCCGAGCATCGTAGCACTCACACACACATCGCAGCACTCGCTCATCATTAATCATAATATGATGCTTTGTATCCTCTGTTCCAGAGATACTGTACATTGTACCACTTCCACATATCAGTGCTCTTACTATTTGTCACTTTATTTCCTTCAATAGCGGGGTCAGACTTGTCTAGGCACGCTGCCTTCTTATACAATAACACTTTTCCTTTGTCCTACTATCCCGCATCTAATAATCAAATGCACATTTCACTTGTAATATAAATACAGTTAATAATTACTTGTAATTATAGAACAGCCTTGCAAAATTATAAATGCCAAATAATTGTCCTTGAATGGAAAAATAATTTAGAAAGCGAAAAAAAAACTGTCAGGCAGGAAAATGTATTACCTCACAGAAAGCCAGGCATCATCCCTGTCCCAGGAGCTGTGGTATGATCAGACCATGTCCCTGTACGGTCAGACACGGCCATTACACAGCACATAGCAGGGGCACATGTATAAGATTATCTCAGCACAGGAACAGGTTTTTTTTTAACACATCCAATTGTGGAAATTATTACTATTCCAAGATCTATTGAATAATAAAAATGTACTTTAAATCACAAATCATTTACTTATTGCTAATGGCTGTGCACTTAATTTATAATTATACAGTAGGAAAGATGCGGTGATTAAAAACATCCCCCTTATGATCACTTAGCCCCTTACAGTAATAATCCCCCAATAGTATAATATTAAATCATGTGCCCACTCCCACCCTATTATAATACAATGTGTGTGTATACAGTGTTAGCACCCTTGAAATTGCTCCCCAAAATGAAGTATTTCTTCAAATTATTGCCACTACACTTGTTTTTATATGCACATGTTTATTTCCTTTGTGTGTATTGGAATAACCCCCTCCCAAAAAAAAGGCATATTGGACAAAATTGCACACAAAACTCCAAAAATGGGTCACACAAAATTGTTGGCACCCTCAACTTAATATTTGGTTGCACACCTTTGGAATACATAACTGCTATCAATCTCTTCCTATAACGTTCAACAAGCTTCTTACACCTCTCAGCTGGAATTTTGGACTCTTCTTTCGCACACTGATCCAGGTCTCTCGTATTTGAAGGCGTCTTCTCCCAACAGCAATTTTGAGATCTCTCCACAGGTGTTCAATGGGATTTAGATTCGGACTCAATGCTGCCACTTCAGAACTTTCCAGCGCTTTGTTTCCATCCATTTCTGGAAGCTTCTTGAAGTTTGTTTGGAGTCTTTGTCCTGTTGGAAGACCCATGACTTAGGACGCAAACCCAGCTTTCTGACACTGGGCACTACATTGCAATCCAAAATCCTTTGGTAATCGTCAGATTTCATGATGCCTTGTACACAGTCATGGCCCCCAGTTCCAGAGGCAGCATAACAACTCCAAAACATATTTTGACTTCCACCATATGTGACTGTAGGCACTGTGTTCTTTTCTTTGCAGGCCTCATTCCATTTTCTGTAAACAATAAAATGATGTGCTTTAGCAAAAAGCTCTATCTTGGTCTAATCTGTACACAAGACTCTTCCCAGAAAGATTTTGATTACTCATGTACATATTGGCAAATTGCAGTGTAGCTTTATATGTTCCTCTGTCAGCAGTGGGGTCCTCCTGGGTCTCCTGCCATGGCGTTCCATTTCATTTAAATGTGGACGGATAGTTTGAGCTGACATTGATGCTCACTGAGCCTACAAGACAGCTTGAATTTCTTTGGAACTTGATTGAGGTTGCTTATCCATCATCCGGACTATCTTGCTTTGCAACCTCTCATTAATTTTTCTCTGGCATCCATATCCCGGGAGATTATCTACAGTGCCATTGTTTGTAAACCTCTTGATTATGTTGTCCACCGTAGACAAAAGAACATCAAGATCTTTGGCGATGGACTTGTAACCTTGAGATTGTTGATATTTTTGAATAATTTTGGTTCTCATGTCCTCAGACAGTTCTCTTCTCATTCTGTTCTTCATGCTTAGTGTGGAACACACAATGCAACTTCTCCCCTTTTTATCTGACTTCAGATGGGATTTTCATATTACCCACACCTGTTACTTGCTACAGGTGAGTTTGAACAAGAATCACATGCTTGAAACAAAGTGCTTTACCCATTATTTTAGAAAGGTGACAACAATTTTGTCTTGCACATTTTTGAGGTTTCATGTGAAATTATGTCCATTTTGCCTTTTTCAGGATTTTGTTTTGTGTTGTTCCAATACACAGAAGGGAAATAAACATGTATGACAAAACAAATGTGCATTAATTATTTGGGGAAAATACTTCATTTTTTGGAACAATTTCAAGGGTGCCAATACTTTCGGCAATGGCAATACGAGGGGCTGCTGATAAGTCTTTGGCTTTACCCAGAAAGAAACGAGATAGCATGATGAAACTTTACATTTATTCCACATACTCTCCACTGATGTCAACACACTTCTTATATCGGTATTCCAAGTTCTGTAAGCCTAGCAAAAAGAAAGATTTCGGTTGTGCCTCAAACCAGGTATCTGTAACAGCCATGACATCTGAAATGGTGTGAAATTTGGTACCCTTGAGGTGTTTCTTCAGGTTTGGAAACAGATAGTCGGAGGGAGCTAGATCTGGTGAATAAGGTGGGTGCTCAGCCATCTGGAAGCCCAGCTCTGCCAGTTTTGCTGTGGTCGCTTGTGCAGTATGAGTGGAGGTGTTGTCTTGCAGGAACAGGATTCCTTTGGACAGTTTGCAGCACATTTTGGTCTTCAGAACTTCCTTCAATTGGTCCAAAAGGTCAATGTAGCAGCTTGCATTGATGTTGGAACCCTTTTGAAGGTAGTCCACTAGCAGTACTCCCTTCTTATCCCAAAACACAGATGCCATCACCTTAGTGGCTGATTTTTTCCCCCATGAACTTCTTTGTCCTAGGAGAACCACTGTGCCTCCACTCTTTTGACTGCTCCTTGTTTTCAGGGTCATACAAATAAATCCAGGTCTCATTCATAGTGACCAGTCAAGCCAAGAAGTTCTGATCAGTCCGGAAATGCTAACAAATGAACCGGGAAGTTTTCACTCGCAGGCTTCTCTGATTCGTCGTCAAATATTTGGGGACCCGCTTTGCAGATAGCTTCCTCATGTACAAATGTTCATGGATAATGACACAAACACGTTCACGGGAAATCCACATGATGTCTGCTATTGCTTTAGCTAAAATTCGTGGATTCTCCAGTATGAGGTTGTGCACAGCATCAACGATCTCCGGAACAACAACCACTCTCGGTCATCCAGGACGTTCCTCATCATCGGTGCTGAAGTGGCCCGTTTTAAAATTAGCAATCCAGTTCTTAACTGTGGAATATGAACGGCATTAATTCCCCAATGTCTGCGACATATTACCATGAATAACTTCGCTGACTTTCCTTGCAGAAACAAGAATTTAATCACTCCTCTGCTCTCAGTTGCTGTGAATATCGCATTAGACTCCGCCATTTTGTTTTCCCGCATGCGTAGAACACTGTTGCCATAAGCAACAAACACAAAATTTTGAAAACCTATATTAGACACATAAGGTTTTCATGTGATGTAACATTTGTTACCATGGAAACAAAAAAGATCACAAAGCCAAAGACTTATCAGCAGCCCCTCGCATATTATAAATTCCCTCTTTTAGTAATAAACTGTAGTATAATAAATAATCATCCTCTCCACCTAGGTTATAACATACCCCTCTCTAGTATTCAGTCGTCCTGACCTCAGATAATGAATACACACACCCTTAATTGTATTAACATCAATCAACCCCCACAGCCCCTCTATGGGGCTGCGGAGCTCTGCACTCGGCTTTTTCCGGCAGTCTCATAAAGAATGAATGGCACACCTCCATGTGTAACTAGGATAATAGTGCTCCATCGGGGGATATAAATTCCCCATTCTGTCTATAGGTGCAGGTCACAGCGGTTGGACTCCTGTTGATCAGTAAAGTATTACTTATGTGAACACAGACATATGGGACATAAATGTTTCTATAAACAAATATGTAATGGTTTTTGGGAAATAGGTAGTGAAGTGTGTAATGTTTGAATTAGATCTCACACATGAAACCTACCGTCAAATCTTTACAGATACTGACGTTACCTCTTTTTTCCTCAGGAACCTGTGAGGACGCCATGGCAGGAACATCTACTACTGGATCCAATGATATACGCAGTGAGTGTGAAGATAACTTTTATTTTATTTACACTTTTAGATGGTTTATGATTTTTAATTGTGAAAAATATTTTGCAGCATGTCTCCAACATGTTTGAGGCCAGCCTACCATGCGGAGATGTGATGCATGCAAGCCCCTGTAGTGGCAACTGGACCCAGAAACCCACAATATTACACATGTCTGTAGCGCCCCTGACGCCATTAGGGAGCTACAAGGTTCTGCATCCTCACCAGGATGCAGGGCCTACCCCCTAGGTCCCCGGAAGACCAGTGCCGGTAACACACAAACACTTCACAAAATCCTAGTTTTCCCCAACAATCCCCCATAGAATGGTACAAAGCTAGGGTCGGACCAATGGATGGCCGCCTAAAGGTGGATCCAGTCCAGTCCACTAGTTGACCAGGTGGGAGGGGCAGAAAGGGACACACAGTCAGTCAGAGAGTCAGAGTAAGGAGACCGTGAAGGTGGACGTGAGGAGACGCACTGACTAGGAGTGAACAGTAACCTGGTGCCCAGGAGGGTAGTTGCCGGTGGAGTACGGTGGAGTACTCCCGGAACTACGCACCAACAGGGTACAGGACCCTAGGTTTGGCAGAAGCTACAGGCAGGCCTGATAACACTTGCACAGCGAGAGGACCATCAAGGACCTTGCTGACTTTAAGAATCCGAGACTCAGTAGCAAAGGGAGAACCGGGTACAGAACCAACCACACAAGGTTCACGCTATCGTCATACGGACTGCAGTGGAAAAACCACCGGACGGGGACCCCCAGTTGCTCTACACAACGGGGACCCACCAACCAGAGACAGGTGCAGTGAAAGAAGGCACCAGATTACTAAACTGGCACTGGGCCTAAGGGGACCTGAAGGTGAAACCAGCCGGCCTCGGGTGACCAGGGTGAACTCCTTGTGTGGGCTACCTTCTTCCGACACCCATCACATCACCTACCCTCTGGGGCCCAGCCCTGCTTGCGGAGGGCCTACCATCCAGGCTGCCATTAACACCAGCCCCAGTAGTGAACATTGGCAGCGGCTGCTCCATCTACATAGCCGCAACTCCGACAGTGGCGTCACGTGTGAACACTATTCTAATCCCCTGTAAATATATCCCCTTTTCAAAAAGGGCCCAGGGCACGGAACCAGGCAACAGCCACCACAGTGACATTCCCAAGATATAAACTGCCCGGGACCGAGTACCCCATAACCCTGGGCGACACATGTCCATCTACATACTGTACTTTCCACCACCACTTGGCACATATCTGTCTTTTCTTCTGCCAGTGATAAGCACAAAAGGAGTTTATAGAACAGAACTAATATATAAAGGATAACTTGTAATATTCAATGATATGAATTTAGAGAGCCATGTTTTAAAGCAGCATTCCAGCTTTTTTTTATTTCAGCACTGGATTGGGCCTTTAAAATTAAGTCCCTTGATCCCTTTGTAATTCTCACCCTTGAGTGTCTGGTGATTTTTGACCTCCAGTGTTTTACAGAGCATACCGGAGGTCACAACTTAATACAAGTCTATGAGAGTCTCGTTCTGGCTCTCATAGACTTGCACTGAGCGCTTGTGAGGTAACTTCTCATTTCCAGATAGTCAGCCGTTAAGGGTGCAAGACAGCATCATGGGCCCAGAGTGGCGATGAAAAGTGATTAAGCCACGAGAGGGTAAGTATGATACTGGGGGCAAGGGGCTTACACTTAAAGCGTCACTCCAGCCTGAAAACTAAAACATTGGAGTAGTGCTTTAAAATAGACATCCACCCAGAATATGAAAGTATAGACTGTTCTGAAGTTCGATGCTGTCTCTAATCCAGTAATAATCTTGGCCTCCGCAGAAGAATGTGACACAGGAAAAAGTAAATATAGCACATGTACAGTAAATTAGATATTGGCTTGGGGCCAAAGACCTATGGCCACGGGTAACACATTAGTAGAGTTGAGCGCGGTTCGTGGTTCGTGGTTCTCCAGTTCTAGGTTCGAGTGATTTTTGGGCTGTTCGAGATCGAACTAGAACTCGAGCTTTTTGCTAAAAGCTCGATAGTTCTAGATATGTTCGAGAACGGTTCTAGCAGCAAAAAGCAGGGCTTTTTACAGCTACAGTGTGCAGGAGCCATCGCTGGCAGCCTGCCACAAGCTGGTAACCAAGATAAACATCGGGTATCCAAGCAAAGCGCTTTGGTTAGTAACCCGATGTTTATCTTAGTTACGTGCAGGAAGCCCACACTTTCCCGCTCAGCTCAAGCTCACTCCGCCCCCTCCTGCCTGCGGCATGTACACATACATACACACACACACACACATCCCCCCCCCCCGCTCGGCTTACCTGCGGTGATGAAGTCCCGCCATCCCGACCTCAGCGCTGTCACTGTCCTCCATGGCCGCCGCTTGTCACATCACCTCTCGCTTCCGACCCGAGACTGACTAGCGGTGACGTCACGGACCTCTCGCGATACTTGCTGTGAAGGCGCCGGTCATTGACTTCAGTGACAGGGGCTGTCAGTGTGCTGGAGATCAGCGCAGGTAATGTACCTCACTGACAGCAGCACTTGTCACCCCCCTGCAGTGACCTGGGCTGACCCATTGATGTTAGCTCAGGTCACTGCACTGCTCTCCCAGCCAATGGGGAACATCCTGCTCTTCATTGACTGGGACAGTGTGGATCGTCATGGCAACCCCTTGGATTACAGCAGACCTGGATTTGTTTTTCAATCTAATAAATTGGTTAAAGAGGGAATGTTTTGGGGAGTGTTTTTTCAAATAAAAATGTGTTTGTCGTCTATTTTTTTTTATTACTGACTGGGTTGGTGATGTCGGGTATCTGATAGACGCCTGACCTCACCAACCCCAGGGCTTGATGCCAAGTGACATTACACATCTGGTATTAACCCCATATATTACCCCGTTTGCCACCGCACCAGGGCGCGGGATGAGCTGGGGCGAAGCACCAGGATTGGCGCATCTAATGGATGCGCCACTTCTGGGGCGGCTGCGGCCTGCTATTTTTAGGCTGGGGAGATTCCAATAACCATGGACCTCCCTAGTCTGAGAATATCAGGCCCCAGCTGTCTGCTTTACCTTGGCTGGTGATCCAATTTTGGGGGACCCCTACGTGTTTTTTTTTTTAATTATTTATTTAATTTAAAATAACAGCGTGGGGTGCCCTCAGTTTTGGATTATCAGCCAAGGTGAGGTTGCCAGCTGTGGTCTGCAGGCTGCAGCCGTCTGCTTTACCCTAGCTGGCTACAAAACTAGGGGGAACCCTACGTCATTTTTTTTTCATTTTTTTGGCTAAATACAAAGCTAAGCACCCCTTAGTGCCACATGAAAGGTACCAAAGGGTGTTCCACTTTTTCTCCATTTTTTTCTCCACTTTTTCTCCACTTTTTCTCCACTTTTTCTCCATTTTTTTCTCCACTTATTCTCCACTTTTTCTCCTCTTCTTCTCCACTTTTTCTCCACTTTTTCTCCTCTTATTCTCCACTTTTTCTCCACTTTTTCTCCACTTTTTCTCCTCTTATGCTCCACTTTTTCTCCACTTTTTCTCCATTTTTTTCTCCACTTTTTCTCCTCTTATGCTCCACTTTTTCTCCACTTTTTCTCCTCTTATGCTCCACTTTTTCTCCACTTTTTCTCCTCTTATGCTCCACTTTTTCTCCACTTTTTCTCCTCTTAATCTCCACTTTTTCTCCACTTTTTCTCCACTTTTTCTCCACTTTTTCTCCACTTTTTCTCCACTTTTTCTCCTCTTATGCTCCACTTTTTCTCCTCTTATGCTCCACTTTTTCTCCACTTTTTTCTCCACTTTTTCTCTTCTTATGCTCCACTTTTTCTCCACTTTTTTCTCCACTTTTTCTCCTCTTATGCTCCACTTTTTCTCCACTTTTTCTCCACTTTTTCTCCACTTTTTCTCCTTTTATGCTCCACTTTTTCTCCACTTTTTCTCCACTTTTTTCTCCACTTTTTTCTCCACTTTTTCTCCACTTTTTCTCCTCTTATGCTCCACTTTTTCTCCACTTTTTCTCCACTTTTTCTCCACTTTTTTCTCCACTTTTTCTCCAGTTTTTCTCCACTTTTTTCTCCACTTTTTCTCCTCTTATGCTCCACTTTTTCTCCTCTTATGCTCCACTTTTTCTCTACTTTTTCTCCTCTTAATCTCCACTTTTTCTCCTCTTATGCTCCACTTTTTCTCCACTTTTTCTCCACTTTTTCTCCACTTTTTTCTCCACTTTTTCTCCTCTTATGCTCCACTTTTTCTCCACTTTTTCTCCACTTTTTCTCCACTTTTTTCTCCACTTTTTCTCCTCTTATGCTCCACTTTTTCTCCACTTTTTCTCCACTTTTTCTCCACTTTTTTCTCCACTTTTTTCTCCACTTTTTCTCCACTTTTTCTCCTCTTATGCTCCACTTTTTCTCCACTTTTTCTCCACTTTTTCTCCACTTTTTTCTCCACTTTTTCTCCAGTTTTTCTCCACTTTTTTCTCCACTTTTTCTCCTCTTATGCTCCACTTTTTCTCCTCTTATGCTCCACTTTTTCTCTACTTTTTCTCCTCTTAATCTCCACTTTTTCTCCTCTTATGCTCCACTTTTTCTCCACTTTTTCTCCACTTTTTCTCCACTTTTTCTCCTCTTATGCTCCACTTTTTCTCCACTTTTTTCTCCACTTTTTCTCCTCTTATGCTCCACTTTTTCTCCACTTTTTCTCCACTTTTTCTCCACTTTTTTCTCCACTTTTTTCTCCACTTTTTCTCCACTTTTTCTCCTCTTATGCTCCACTTTTTCTCCACTTTTTCTCCACTTTTTCTCCACTTTTTTCTCCACTTTTTCTCCACTTTTTCTCCACTTTTTCTCCACTTTTTTCTCCACTTTTTCTCCTCTTATGCTCCACTTTTTCTCCACTTTTTTCTCCACTTTTTCTCCACTTTTTCTCCACTTTTTCTCCTCTTATGCTCCACTTTTTCTCCACTTTTTCTCCACTTTTTCTCCACTTTTTTCTCCACTTTTTCTCCTCTTATGCTCCACTTTTTCTCCACTTTTTCTCCACTTTTTCTCCACATTTTCTCCACTTTTTTCTCCACTTTTTCTCCACTTTTTCTCCTCTTATGCTCCACTTTTTCTCCACTTTTTCTCCACTTTTTCTCCACTTTTTCTCCACTTTTTTCTCCACTTTTTCTCCTCTTATGCTCCACTTTTTCTCCACTTTTTCTCCACTTTTTCTCCACTTTTTTCTCCACTTTTTTCTCCACTTTTTTCTCCACTTTTTCTCCACTTTTTCTCCACTTTTTCTCCTCTTATGCTCCACTTTTTCTCCACTTTTTCTCCACTTTTTCTCCACTTTTTCTCCACTTTTTTCTCCACTTTTTCTCCACTTTTTCTCCGTTCTTTTTCTATGGTCAGTCTACCCATTAGCTCTGCCATGCATACTGTAGCTCTACACCTACTGCACATGTTACTTTATGATTGACATCTCTTTCGTACCAGAGCTGTCTAAGCCTACTCTGACCCCATATTTGTCATTACTATATTGTCCTTGTACTGTATTATGACATTTGTATCATGTGTTTCATTTCTTGCTGTGTTGCAATTTTTTTGCTGCATCCCAATTGTACCTCTACATTGTTCGAGTTTATGTTATTGTTCTCTCACTCTTATGTGATACTGATTATTGTCATTTTTCATGATTACATGCAGATAAGTCCAATCTGACGAAGGCTCAGGCCGAAACGTCATTTGTAACTTGTTTTGGACAAAAACATATATGCTTATGAAAAAAAAATTTTCTTAATACGGACCAATAAAGAGTGATTTTGCATTACTATCCATTGTGACTTACTGACTTAGTCTGGGAGATATAGAGTGCCGAGGTTACTCACTAATTTTATCTATTATTACCTCTGAGCACCTATATACCAGTGAGCTGAGCTTCCTCTACAGTAGTTCTCCTGATTAGGCATGCCCTTACCTCATGAGCAGGGCATTGCAGCTTTGGTAGCAACCATTACGACATGGACTCTGCTGCTGTGGACCCGGGGAGAGTGAGTGCAGATTCATTGCACCCACACTCCTCACATGAAGGGTCCGCACTCCTAGAAAATGGGGGATACGTTCCCTGAGTGTCTCCCCCCCATATTCTAGACGGTCCAGAGTCGTCGTGGGACCCCTTTATTTTTTTTCTTACAATAAATTGGTGAAAGAGGAAATGTTTTGGGGACTGTTTTTTCAAATAAATTTCTTTTGTCGATTTTTTGTTTTTGTTAGTACTGACAGTTTATGATGTTGGGTATCTAATAGACGCCATGACATCACAAACTGCTGGGCTTGATCTCAGGTGACTTTACAGCTAGTATCAACCCAATTTATTACCCCGTTTGCCACTGCACCAGGGCACGGGATGAGCTGGGGTGAAGCGCCAGGATTGGCGCATCTAGTGGATGCGCCACGTCTGGGGTGCCTGCGGCCTGCTATTTTTAGGCTGTGAAGGCCCAATAACTATGGACCTTCCCACCCTGAGAATACCAGACCACAGCTGTCCGCTTTACCTTGGCTGGTGATCCAATTTGGGGGGGACCCTACTTTTATTGTGTAATTATTAATATTTATAAAATAATTATAAAAAAGAGCCTGAGGGGACCTCCACATTGGATCCCCAACCACGGTAAAGCTGCCAGCTGTGGTTTTCAGGCTACAGCCGTCTGCTTTACCCTAGCTGGCTATCAAAAATGGGGGGACCCAACGTAATTTTTTTTTTTTAACTATTTTTTAAATAGAAAAAATTAATGGGCTTCCCTGTATTTTGATTGCCAACCAAGGTAACGGCAGGCAGATGGGGGTGGCAACCCATAGCTGTCTGCTTTATCTGCGCTGAGAATCAAAAATACCGCGGAGCGCTACGTCATTTTTTTAAAGATTTATTTTTACAGCACTGTGATGTCCAGCAATCAAAATACAGGGAAGCCCATTTTATTTTTAGTTATTTAAATAAATAATTAAAAAAAATATATATGGGCTCCCGCTGCATTTTTTGTATTGCTAGCTAAGGGTAATCCAAGCAGCTACTGGCTGCTAACCCCCACTGCTTGGTGTTACCTTCACTGGCAATGGAAAATCCAGGGAAGCATTTTTTATTTTTTTTGCCAAAAAACTACAAAAAAAGGACGTGAGCTTCGCCATATTTTTGTATGCTAGCCAGGTATAGCAGGCAGGTGCTGGAAGAGTTGGATACAGCGCCAGAAGATGGCGCTTCTATGAAAGTGCCATTTTCTGAGCCGGCTGCAGACTGCAATTCGCAGCAGTGGGGCCCAGAAAGCTCAGGCCAACCGGTGGTGCGGATTCCAATCCCCAGCTGCCTAGTTGCACCTGGCTGGACACAAAAATGGGGCAAAGCCTACGTCATTTGTTTTCTAATTATTTCATGAAATTCATGAAATAATATAAAAAGGGCTTCCCTTTATTTTTGGTTCCCAGCCGGGTACAAATAGGCAACTGGGGGTTGGGGGCAGCCGTACCTGCCTGCTGTACCTGGCTAGCATACAAAAATATGGCGAAGCCCACATAATTTTTTCAGGGGGCAAAAAACTTCTGCATACAGTCCTGGATGGAGTATGCTGAGCCTTGTAGTTCTGCAGCTGCTGTCTGTCTGTATGGAGAAGAGCAGACAGCAGCTGCAGAACTACAAGGCTCAGCATACTCCATCCAGGACTGTATGCAGAAGTTTTTTGCCCACCAAAAAAATGACGTGGGCTTCGCCATATTTTTGTATGCTAGCCAGGTACAGCAGGCAGCCACGGGCTGCCTCCAACCCCCAGTTGCCTATTTGTACCCGGCTGGGAACCAAAAATATAGGGAAGCCCGTTTTTTTTTAATTATTTCACTTATTTCATGAAATAATTAAAAAACAAATGACGTGGGCTTCGCCCTATTTTTGTGTCCAGCCGGGTACAACTAGGCAGCTGGGGATTGGAATCCGCAGCACAGGTTAGCCCGAGGTTTGTGGGCGCCTCTGCTGCGGATTTCAGTCCGCAGCCGTCCCAGAAAATGGCGCTCTCATAGAAGCGCCATCATCTGGCGCTGTATCCAACTCTTCCAACAGCCCTGGAGCCGGGTGGCTTGTTGGGTAATCATGAGTTAATACTGGCTTTGTTTTACCAGCCAGTATTAAGCCAGAGATTCTTAATGTCAGGCACGTTTGACCCGGCCATTAAGAATCTCCAATAAAGGGTTAAAAAAAAGACACCACACAGAGAAAAAATACTTTAATAGAAATAAATACACAGACACATTAGAGACTCCATCTTTATTACCCCCTGTCAGCCCTCCACGACCCTGCTCTTCTGTCTGCTTTCTTTCTAGTGTAGTAGTAGTGACGATTGTAGTGAGGGGCATCACTTGGGGCTGGGGAACCTCCATCCTCACTACAATGCTCACTACAATCGTGCAGCCTTCACTCTGTGAGTGATCAGTGCTGGCTGCTAGCGGTAACGCTGACAGACGCGTTACCATAGCAACGGTGCTCTCGGAGCCGCGGTTAGCGGTGACGTCACCGCTAACTGCGTTGCTATGGCAACGGTGATCTCCGTTAATGACCGGCTGTGTCAGCCGGTCCCTAACGGAACGGGGAGTCGACCTTGTGCTAGAGCATGTCGCCGGTACACGGCGATACACATATGTGCACCGTGTACCGGAGAGATGCACTCGCAGGTCCTACATGACGTGTCATAGTCATGTGACCAGTCTGTAGCCAATGAGATAATAGCCACGTGACTGGTCACATGGCTATTTTGACGTCACGATAGGTCCTGCTTCTCTGCTGGCAGTGCAGGTCACCGGGAGGATTCAGCGATCATCGGATGGAATAGCGGCAGGAGACAGAGTGCAGAAGGGATCGCGAGGACCGGTAAGTGTTATGGCAATGTTTATTAACTGTTTGTGTACATTTATCATGCATTTTTATGTGTTTGTGATTGCCTCCCATTATAGCCTATACGTTCGAGTTCGGTTCGTCGAACGTTCGACGAACCGAACTCGAACGGGACCCCCGTTTGGCGAACCGACCTCGAGCCGAACCGCGACCGGTTCGCTCATCTCTACACATTAGTACTCAGTCAAATGCAGTACTCCTTTCCAATTGACAAAATTAAAATCTGTCACCAGGTTTTTGCTCCCTCTTCAGAGACCAACATAAGGGTAAGTTCACACAGTGCGTTTTTCGCAGCGTTTGTGCGCATTTTTCGGGTGCGTTTTTGGCCTCAAAACTGCATGACTTTGCTTCCCCAGCAAAGTCTATGAGTTTTCATTTTTGCTGTCCACACACAACTTTTTTTTAAAAAAAAATGAACATGTCAATTCTTTCCTGTGTTTTTCTGCGTTTTCGCCCCATGCAATGCATTGGAAAAACGCAGAAAAACGCAGAGATCAAAAACGCAGCCAAAAACGCACCAAATCGCGTCAAAAACGCATGCGTTTTTTGCCGCAGTTTTTGTCACGGGTGCGTTTTTGTGCGTTTTTAGCGGCCAAAAACGCAGCATGTGCACATAGCCTAATATAGTGGTAGAGACCCCAATTCCAGCGATGTGTCACTTAGGCTGCTTTCACACTTTTTTTAACATCCGTCATGAACGTTTTTTAACGCAAAAACGGATCCAGTGGAAATGCGTTTTCATTTCAATGCATTTGCAATGGACTCGCGTCAACATGCGTTCACCTGCGTTTGTGTGCGTTATAGTGAGGATCCAGCGACTTGCAGTTTTTTATCTTTTTTCAAAAACGCTACTTGTAGCGTTTTTGAGCTGCGTTCAAATACTACAAATTGCTGGATCCTGACTAAACAGCACGCAAACGCATGTGAACGCTGGCGTGCTGATAGACAGGATCCTGCTTGCTCTACTGAGCATGTACAGAAACCAGCCTCGGGTGATCAGTCTCTCTCTCCACCTCCCCCTCCCTCTACCTCCCTCTCTCTCCACCTCCCTCCCTCTTTCTCCACTCTCCCCCGCCTGAGAGCGGAGGACGCTCATAACCAAGGTAAACATCGGGTAACCACGGTCTTAGTTACCCGATGTTTATCTTGGTTACGTGTGCAGGGAGCCCGGCTCCTAGCAGCTGCAGACGCTCATAACCAATGTAAATATCGGGTAACTGTGGTCTTAGTTACCCGATGTTTATCTTGGTTACGTGTGCAGGCAGCCCGGCTCCTAGCAGCTGCAGACGCTCGTAACCAATGTAAATATCGGGTATCCAAGCAAGTTACTCGATGTTTACCTTGGTTACCAGCCTCCACAGCTGTTAGATGCCGGCTCCCAATCTTTCACGTTCAGTTCCCCTCACTCACGATCACATGACTCCAATGCCCGCCCATAAACTTAAAATGACAGGATCCTTCAAAATAACACATGCGTTTTTTTGCTGTAAAAGCAGGATCCGCTTTTGCAGCAAAAAAAACGTTCATGACGCATGTTAAAAAAACGTATTATGAAAGCAGCCTTACTGAGCTGTTTGCTGTCATTTTGATAAAGTCACTGTTTTAACTGCTACAGATTTAGGGTAAGTTCACACAGTGCGTTTTTCGGGGCGTTTTTCGGGTGCATTTTTTATCTCAAAACTGCATTACTTTGCTTCCCCAGCAAAGTCTGAGTTTTCATTTTTGCTATCTGCACACAACTTTTTTTTTAAGCTGCATTTTTGAGCTTAAAAAAAAAAATGGACATGTCAATTCTTTCCTGCGTTTTTCTGCGTTTTCACCCCATGCAATGCATTGGAAAAACGCAGAAAAACGCAGAGATCAAAAACGCAGCAAAACGCAGCCAAAACGCACCAAATCATTGCAAAAACGCACAAAAACGCAGCGTCAAAAAAACGCAGCATGTGCACATAGTCTTAGCAGTTCTGCAATACAAATACATGTCACAATTTTCAGTTTTATATTTTTAAAATATTCAGAAAACCATTCATCATTTCCTTTACAATTCACAGATACTTGATACTTAAGGCCCTGTCACACACAGAGATAAATCTGTGGCAAATCTGTGGCAAATCTGTGGCAAATCTGTGGCAGATCTGTGGCAGATCTGTGGTTGCAGTGAAATCATGGACATATTGTTCCATTTGTACACAGCCACAAACCTGGCACTGATTGTCCACAATTTCACTGCAACCACAGATCTGCCACAGATCTGCCACAGATCTGCCACAGATCTGCCACAGATCTGCCACAGATCTGCCACAGATCTGCCACAGATCTGCCACAGATTTATCTCTGTGTGTGACAGGGCCTTTAGGCTATGTGCCCACGTGGTGTTTTTTTCATGCGTTTTTCCTTCCTTCTTTTAATCAATAAAAGCAGGGAAAAAGCATCCCGTCAAAGTCTGAGAATCCTGACTTGCTGTGCACACGTTGCTTCTTTTGTCTTGCAGATTTTGTTGCTGAAAAAAAAAGCAGCGTGTCAATTGTTTCTTCATTTTTTTTCTGCTTTTCTATAATCCCCTGCAATGCTTTATCACTACAGTGGATTATAGCGCAACATTTTGCCTTACACACCATGCATACAGCATGGTGTAGGAGGTTCTCCATAGCTCAGTAACCTTGGGTCGTAATGGTGACGACCTAGGGTTACCAATCCATGGCAGCGATCAGATCCCTGTGATTGCATTACAGGGACCCGATCACTAGTAAGAGGTAAGCGATCTCTCTCCCTGTCACCTGAATACTGCGATCGCACTGATTGCAGCATTTAGGGGGTAAGACTATGTTCACACAGGGATTTGTTTGGTAAGTTTTTTTCCTGACCAAAGCCTGATCTTGTGGCAGGAAATCTCCTTTGAGTCATCTGCGTTTTTGGTGCATTTTTCATGCATTTTTTAGTGGCGTTTTTGCTGCAGATTTGGTGCGGATTTGCTGTTTTTTTTCTACAAAATGGGTTGTATCAATGAAAAAACGCAGCAATTCTGCAGCAAAGAATTGACATGCCCATTCTTTAAAAACTTGACCAAAAACGCAGGTATTTGCCAAAAATTCAGGAAAAAAAACTGATGTGTGTGTGTGACATTTCAGAAATCTCATAGACTTTGCTTCGACTGTAAAAAGCAGCTTTTTATTAGCATGGATTTGCATAAAACCAAGGCAAATCTGCAACTAAAAAACGCAGCAAAAACTTACCAAAACAGCCCAGTAAGAGCTGGGTCCCGGCTGTAACATATGCCAGAGACTCAGTGGGGAAACAGAGCCTGAACCCTCGTGATTGCTATGACTAAAAGAAGCAGGAAAAAACACATATGAAAAAATGCTCAAGAGCAATAAAAATGCGCTTTTTTTCTGCTGCATTTTTTTTCCTGCCAAAACATGCTTTTTATGTGCAGTAAAGAAGCACATACAAAAGGAACATGGGCACATATCCTTAAGGCTGCTTTACACCAGACAATCTATCGTGTGATAGATCGTCGGGGTCACGCCTGTGTGACACCTACTAGCGACGCAGTATCGCTCACAAATCGTGAGTCGTGTACTGGTCGCTAGGTTCCATAATATCGGTTCTGAAATCGGGCGCCGGTTGTTCATCGTTCCCGTGGCATCACACGTCGCTCCGTCTGACACCACGGGAGCGATGAACATCGCGTACCTGCCTCCCGTGTCAGCCGCCGGCTCTATGTGGATGGAAGGAGGTGGGCGGGATGTTTACATCCTGCTCATCTCCGCCGCTCATCTCCGCCCCTCCACTTCTATTGGCCGGCGGCCGTGTGACGTCGCTGTGACGCCGAACGTCCCTCCCACTCCAGGAAGTGGACGTTCGCTGCCCACAGCGTGGTCGCACGAGAGGTAAGTATGTGTGACGGGGGTTACCGACTTTGTGCGCCACGGGCAGCGATTTGCCCGTGACGCAAAAAGAACGGGGATGGGTACGATCGATTGTGAAATCGCACAGTCGGTCGTACCATGTAAAGCAGCCTTAAATGTTCTTATATCACATACAATCCCAATAAAATCATTTTGTTTGTTAAGCTCACGAGGTATGAATACTTTGTCAAGGCGCCATGTTTTGACGACAGTGGCATAAAGTAGGAAAAAGATTCAAAGTATTGCAAAACCATGATGTGCGCCATAATTTGTTATGCCAGAATTGCTATTAAGATGTTTGAATATCTAAAGCTGAGGCCACATGGGGTTATGTGCGAGTCCCCGCATGACACTCGGCTTGCGCTTGCAGCACAGCGGGAGCTGAGTGTCATGCGACTGTGCTCTGATCCTGCAATCAGACCACAGCTGCGGGGGAAGGCCGGCGCTGAGGAAGGGAGGGCTGGCGCTGAGGAGGGCAGGGCTGGCGCTGAGGAGGGGAGGGCCGGTGCTGAGGAGGGGCGGGCCAGTGTTGCAGAGGGACGGGCCAGCGCTGCAGAAAGGAGGGAGGGATTTATCTCCCTCTCTCCTCCGTAGCTGGCTATTGCCATTCTCGCTCTGCACTCACATTACACCGGTGTACTGCGAGTGCAGTGCAATGTTTCTCTTGCCCCATAGACTTGAATGGGTGCGCGTGAAACAGGATCACATTCCACCCGCAGCATGCTACAACTATTTTCTCGGTCCAATTAGGGCTGAGAAAATAATTGCTCATGGGAGTAATATTCGTCTGAACGGAATGCGATTTTTTTTTTTTTTTTTTTTTTTTTTATATTGCATTCTACTCACACTGTTTTTCTTGCTGTGTGTCCTAGGCCTAAGAAGAATCTAATGTCACTATAGCCAGTGCTACCATTTCTATTGTACTGGACCCTCCTAGTTGTCTGCTATAATAAAAAAAAATGTCCTAGAATGTATCCAAAGTGTCCACATGACAGTTTGCAAGGTTTAAAGGGAACCTGTCACCACTTTTTTGACCTATAAGCTGTGGCCACCACCACCAGGTGGTGTATATAAGAGCCCAGGCCGCTGTGAGAACATAAAAATCACTTTATAATACTTGCCTAACGATCGTGCGGTTGGCCATATGGGCGTCTCCGTTCTCTGGTGCCGGCGCCTCCTCTTTCTGCCATCTTAGTCCTCCTTCTTCTCTAGCCGCGGTGCATGACGGGTCCGATGTCATACACACTCGCCGGCATTCAGGTCTTGAGCAGGGCAGATCAAAGTATTGTAGTGCGCCTGCGCAGGACCGGCGAGTGTGTATGACGTCGGACGCCTCATGCACCGCGGCTTCAGAAAGAGGATGAAGATGGCTGAAAGAGGCGGCGCCAGCACCGGAGAACGGAGACGCCCATATAGCCAACCGCACGACCGTTAGGTAAGTATTAGGCCGGCTTCTCACTTGCGAGTTTCTCACAGTAGTGCAATGCGAGAAATTCTCATATTGCACTCGGACACATGTTATTCAATGAATCAGCTCTCATCTGCGATTTTTTTTTTTTTTTTTTTTTCTCACTCCAAATCGGACTGAGAAAAAAATTGCAGCAAGCTGCTATTTGAAGAGTTTCTCGTGCGAGTCTCTCCAATGCAACTCTATGGGAGCGTGAAAAAAAGGATGTCACACGGACCGGTACTTACACCATCCTAGTGACATCCGTTTTTCTAAATACATTTATCGTATGTGTCACAAAGCACTGGAAATGATTAAGGTCTCATAATGTCGGTCAATATCTATCTCTGTCAGTCGGTCTCTCCCTCTCGGTCTCTATTCTCTCTCTCTGTCGGTCGGTCTGTGAGTCGGTCTCTCTTTCTGTCGGTCTCTCTCTCTGTCCATGTCGGTCTATTCCTTTCCCCCTTCTCTCATACTCACCGATCCCCTATCACCGGCGCAGCGCTGCACGGCGTTCACACTGCTCCGGCGGCTTCTCCTCTTTTGAAAAAGCCGGCCGCTCATTATTCAATCTCGTATTCCCTGCTTTCCCCGCCCACCGGCGCCTATGATTGGTTGCAGTCAGACATGCCCCCAAAATGAGTGACAGCTGTCTCACTGCAACCAATCACAGCTGCCGGTGGGTGGATCTCTATCATGCAGAAAAATAAATAAATAAATAATTAAAAAAAACCGGCGTGCGATCTCCCCCCAATTTTAATACCAGCCAGGGTAAAGCCACACGGCTGAAGGCTGGTATTCTCAGGATGGGGAGCCCCACGTTATGGGGAGCCCCCCAGCCTAACAATAACAGCCAGCAGCCGTCCAGAATTGCCGCATCCATTAGATGCGACAGTTCTGGGACTGTACCCGGCTCTTCCCGTTTTGCCCTGGTGCGTTGGCAAATGGGGTAATAAGGAGTTAATGGCAGCAGCCCATAGCTGCCACTGAGTCCTAGATTAATCATTGCAGGCGTCTATGAGACACCCCCAATAATTAACCAGTAATTTAAAGTTAATAAACACACACAGTGAAAAAAATCCTTTATTTGCAATAATAAACACTAAGAAATACCCTCGTTCACCACTTTATTAAGCCCCAAAAACCCCTCCAGCTCCGGTGTAATCCACGGAGGTTCCGCGTCGCTTCCAGCTCTGCTACATGAAGGTGACAGGAGCAGCAGAAGAACAGCTTCTGACAGCTCCACGCAGCAACTGAGGTGAGCGACGCGATCAGCGATGATGTCATGCAGGTTACTTGCGGTCACCGCTGGATCCTCCAACAGTGACAGCAAGTCGCCCGAGTGACAGCGATGAAGTCACAGGTGAGTTTCGGTCACGGGTGGAAGATCCAGCTGGCCACAGGTAGCCTGAGTGACGGCAGCGCTAATCGCGCTGCTCACTTCAGTCACTCAGGGGATTAGCGGTCACCGGTGAGTCCTTCACGGGTGACCGCTAATCAGGGCGCGACACAGACAGATTCGCAGGATGACAATGAAGTCGGGTGAAGTACATCTGTGTCTGCTGTCAGCGACTATTCAGCTCTGCTGAATGGCAGATGACGTAGAAAAAAGGGATCCCATATGCATCAAACACGCATTACACACGCTCTGCTAGTGATTAAATAATTAAAAAAAAGCATTGCACTTGCATTGCACACTGACCTAACGTGAACTAAAATCGGACGAGTTTTTTTTTCAGGCAAGTCGGACTGATTTTACACGCAAAGGTGTGTTTCCAGCCTTATAAAGTGTTTTTTATGTTCTTACTGTGTCCTGGATTCTTACATACAGCATGTTAGAATGCTGTATATAAGAGCCCGGTGGTGGTGGCCGCAGCTTATAGGCCAAAAAAGTAGTGACCGGTTCCCTTTAATCTGTAACAATACATGGGTATTATTATTGTCAACAGTAAAGGGACCTCCCAATGTGAAGTGAATGTGCTCATGAACATTTCTTGATCCCAGGTGCTGTATGGAGCACAAAATAAAGTTGTCAACGGCTAGTCTGACAGGTCCGATCTTGTTACTGTGTTATTTGCGTGACTTCCTACAATGTTACTGACTCCTTTCTAGGAGGAATTTGTTGATTTCTGGGGTTGTATAGAAAATGTGAAACCAAAATATTTGACACTCATGCGTATACGAGGCACACCTCTCCGTCAGATCCGGAGTGTATGCTGTAGGAGGGAGAAGTTAATCAGGTTCTGATTTTTTATTTTTTTTTCTAGGACTTGAAATTTGACTTTGTGCTGGTGTGTGAGAGCTCATCTCTTGACAGCGAGCCTGAGGAGAAGAGGCGGCAGTACATGTCTGTACTGGAACAGAAGCGCTTCAAGATAAAGGTTAGCATTTCTCAACAAAGTCTACAATACAAATTGTCAACACGAGAGCCACTGGTGGAACACACTTGGGGCAATTCGTTGAACATGTTACTCCAATTATGGAACTTTGTGTCCTTTTTTTAAATACAGTGGGTAAAATAAGTAACACGTCACCAATTTTCTAAGTAAACATTTTTCCGCCGGTTGCGTTTTTTCCGCATAGACTTGCATAGACTTGCATTAGCGCCGTATTGTGCCGCATGGCCTTGCGTTGCGTCCGTTTTTTGCCGGATGCGGATGCGGTATATTTAGCCCATGCGGCGGCCGGATGGAACGTGCCTGGCACGTTTTTTTGTACGGCGCATGCTCCGTATCAAGCCACATCCATCAAAAAACGGATGGGCCTCATGGAAAAACTTATGCAACGGATCAGTTTTTTTCGCTGCATCCGTTGCATAGGTTTTTGAGCCGGATTAAGCCGCACTGCAAAAACCGGATGTGTGAAAGCAGCCTTAGGGGATGTGCGCACGTGTGCGAATTGCATGCAGTTACGCTGCGTTCTGCACCGCAGCGTAACTGCATGCGTCCTGCGTCCCCTGCACAATCTATGGAGATTGTGCAGGAGCCGTGCGCACGTGGCATATTAGAACGCAGCGATTCGGCTGCTGCCCGAATCGCTGCGTTCTAAGAAGTGACATGCACTTCTTTCGTGCGGTTTGCATTCTGTCTATAGGGAGAGGCAGCATGCAGAGCGCGCGTTCTCTGCCGGCACCATGCGCTTCAGAACGCAGCTTTTCAGCTGCGCTCTGAAGCGCACCTTTTAGTATAGATAATTGAAATATATCGACAGATATATAATAGCAAGATAGGCAGACAGACGGATAATAGACAGACAGACAGATACACAGACAGACATTGCACAGTATACAGGACACAAACATGTTATACATAACACACACACAGCACATAATACATTACAGATGACACACAGCATGTTATACTCACAGTCACTTCCTGGGCTCCAGGAGTTCAGTGTGGCTTTTATAACAGCATCTCCGGCAGTGCTGCTGCCCCTCCCCCCTCTCTTTGGTAAAGACAGGAGGACACAGAGCCGAGAGCAGGTGAGGGTGCCCCCTGCTGGAGCCTGTGCAGAGCCGGAGGAGACCAGACACAGGGCACAGAGGAGGGGGGAGGGGCGTTCCCTGCTGGAGGCTGTGCAGGGAGAGGATAGGAGGGCGCCCCCTGCTGGAGCCTGTGCAGAGCGGGAGGAGACCAGACGCAGGGCACAGAGGAGGTTGGAGGGGCGCTCCCTGCTGGAGGCTGTGCAGGGAGAGGATAGGAGGGCGCCCCCTGCTGGAGCCTGTGCAGAGCGGGAGGAGACCAGACGCAGGGCACAGAGGAGAGGGGAGGGGCGCTCCCTGCTGGAGGCTTTGCAGGGAGAGGATAGGAGGGCGCCCCCTGCTGGAGCCTGTGCAGAGCCGGAGGAGACCAGACACAGGGCACAGAGGAGGGGGCAGGGGCGTTCCCTGCTGGAGGCTGTGCAGGGAGAGGATAGGAGGGCGCCCCCTGCTGGAGCCTGTGCAGAGCGGGAGGAGACCAGACGCAGGGCACAGAGGAGGTTGGAGGGGCGCTCCCTGCTGGAGGCTTTGCAGGGAGAGGATAGGAGGGCGCCCCCTGCTGGAGCCTGTGCAGAGCGGGAGGAGACCAGACGCAGGGCACAGAGGAGGGGCGCTCCCTGCTGGAGGCTGTGCAGGGAGAGGATAGGAGGGCGCCCCCTGCTGGATCCTGTGCAGAGCGGGAGAGACCAGATGCAGGGCACATAGGAAGGGGGAGGGGCGCTCCCTGCTGGAGGCTGTGCAGGGAGAGGATAGGAGGGTGCCCCCTGCTGGAGCCTGTGCAGAGCGGGAGGAGACCAGACGCAGGGCACAGAGGAGAGGGGAGGGGCACTCCCTGCTGGAGGCTTTGCAGGGAGAGGATAGGAGGGTGCCCCCTGCTGGAGCCTGTGCAGAGCGGGAGGAGACCAGACGCAGGGCACAGAGGAGAGGGGAGGGGCGCTCCCTGCTGGAGGCTGTGCAGGGAGAGGATAGGAGGGCGCCCCCTGCTTGAGCCTGTGCAGAGCGGGAGGAGACCAGACGCAAGGCACAGAGGAGGGGGGAGGGCGCTCCCTGCTGGAGGCTGTGCAGGGAGAGGATAGGAGGGCGCCCCTTGCTGGAGCCTGTGCAGAGCGGGAGGAGACCAGATGCAGGGCACAGAGGAGAGGGGAGAGGTGCTCCCTGCTGGAGGCTGTGCAGGGAGAGGATTGGAGGGCGCCCCCTGCTGGAGCCTGTGCAGAGCGGGAGGAGACCAGATGCAGGGCACAGAGGAGGGGGGAGGGGCGCTCCCTACTGGAGGCTGTGCAGGGAGAGGATAGGAGGGCGCCCCTTGCTGGAGCCTGTGCAGAGCGGGAGGAGACCAGACCCAGGGCACAGAGGAGGGGGGAGGGGCGCTCCCTGCTGGAGGCTGTGCAGGGAGAGGATGAGAGGGCGCCCCCTGCTGGAGCCTGTGCAGAGCGGGAGGAGACCAGATGCAGGGCACAGAGGAGGGGGGAGGGGCACTCCCTGCTGGAGGCTGTGCAGGGAGAGGATAGGAGGGCGCCCCCTGCTGGAGCCTGTGCAGAGCGGGAGGAGACCAGACGCAGGGTACAGAGGAGGGGGGAGGGGCACTCACTGCTGGAGGCTGTGCAGGGAGAGGATAGGAGGGCAGCCCCTGCTGGAGCCTGTGCAGAGCAGGAGGAGACCAGATGCAGGGCACAGAGGAGGGGGGAGGGGCGCTCCCTGCTGGAAGCTGTGCAGGGAGAGGATAGGAGGGCGCCCCCTGCTGGAGCCTGTGCAGAACGGGAGACCAGACGCAGGGCACAGAGCAGGGGGAGGGGTGCTCCCTGCTGGAGGCTGTGCAGGGAGAAGATAGGAGGGTGCCCCCTGCTGGAGCCTTTGCAGAGCGGGAGGAGACCAGACGCAGGGCACAGAGGAGGGGCGCTCCCTGCTGGAGGCTGTGCAGGGAGAGGATAGGAAGGCGCCCCTTGCTGGAGCCTGTGCAGAGCGGGAGGAGACCAGACCCAGGGCACAGAGGAGGGGGGAGGGGCGCTCCCTGCTGGAGGCTGTGCAGGGAGAGGATGAGAGGGCGCCCCCTGCTGGAGCCTGTGCAGAGCGGGAGGAGACCAGATGCAGGGCACAGAGGAGGGGGGAGGGGCACTCCCTGCTGGAGGCTGTGCAGGGAGAGGATAGGAGGGCGCCCCCTGCTGGAGCCTGTGCAGAGCGGGAGGAGACCAGACTCAGGGCACAGAGGAGGGGGGGAGGGGCACTCCCTGCTGGAGGCTGTGCAGGGAGAGGATGGGAGGGCGCCCCCTACTGGAGCCTGTGCAGAGCGGGAAGAGACCAGACCCAGGGCACAGAGAAGGGGGGAGGGGCGCTCCCTGCTGGAGGCTGTGCAGGGAGAGGATGAGAGGGCGCCCCCTGCTGGAGCCTGTGCAGAGCGGGAGGAGATCAGATGCAGGGCACAGAGGAGGGGGGAGGGGCGCTCCCTGCTGGAGGCTGTGCAGGGACAGGATAGGAGGGCGTCCCCTGCTGGAGCCTGTGCAGAGCGGGAGGAGACCAGATGCAGGGCACAGAGGAGGGGAGAGGGGCACTCACTGCTGGAGGCTGTGCAGGGAGAGGATGGGAGGGCGCCCCCTGCTGGAGCCTTTGCAGAGCGGGAGGAGACCAGACGGAGGGCACAGAGGAGGGGTGAGGGGCGCTCCCTGCTGGAGGCTGTGCAGGGAGAGGATAGGAGGGCACCCCCTGCTGGAGCCTCTGCAGAGCGGGAGGAGACCAGATGCAGGGCACAAAATAGGGGGGAGGGGCGCTCCCTGCTGGAGGCTGTGCAGGGAGAGGATAGGAGGGCGCCCCCTGCTGGAGCCTGTGCAGAGCGGGAGGAGACCAGACGCAGGGCACAGAGGAGGGGGAGGGCTGCTCCCTGCTGGAAGCTGTGCAGGAAGAAGATAGGAGGGCGCCCCTTGCTGGAGCCTGTGCAGAGTGGGAGGAGACCAGATGCAGGGCACAGAGGAGGGGGGAGGGGCGCTCCCTGCTGGAGGCTGTGTAGGGAGAGGATAAGAGGGCGTCCCCTGCTGGAGCCTGTGCAGAGCGGGAGGAGACCAGACACAGGGCACAGAGGAGAGGGGAGGGGCGCTCCCTGCTGGAGGCTGTGCAGGGAGAGGATAGGAGGGTGCCCCCTGCTGGAGCCTGTGCAGAGCGGGAGGAGACCAGACCCAGGGCACAGAGGAGGGGGGAGGGGCGCTCCCTGCTGGAGGCTGTGCAGGTAGAGGATAGGAGGGCACCCCCTGCTGGAGCCTGTGCAGAGCAGGAGGAGACCAGACGCAGGGCACAGAGGAGCGGGGAGGGGCGCTCCCTGCTGGAGGCTGTGCAGGGAGCAAACAGTGCAGAGCGAAAAGGCGCCACCTGCTGGAGGCTGTGCAGAGCGGGAGGAGACCAGACGCAGGGCACAGAGGAGGGGGGAGGGGTGCTCCCTGCTGGAGGCTGTGCACCAAAGGAGCAGCAAAGTGAAAGTAAACTGCTGCTCCCTAGGTGCCCCCTTTGCTGTCTGCCTGCCGGCGCCCTGTGCGACCGCACAACTCACACATGGCTAAAGCCGGCTATGGTTATATAGGTTGAAAAAAGACCTAGGTCCATCTAGTACAACCTTTCTCCACCCATTATACATTTCGTCATTAAGTTATTTATAACCGACAATAATGTGTGCATTGAGGAAATCAAATCTGTTATAGTATCTGCCATTACTACTTCTTGTGATAGGGTATTCCACAGTCTGACTGCTCTAACTGTAAAGAACCCTTTCCTATTTAGCTGCCGTAATCACCTTTCTTCCACTTGCAGTGAGTGCCCCTGTTTTTGGAAGAAATAAGTCATGTGCCAGTCCTTTATATTGACCACACTTGTATTTATTCCTATAAATGAGATCCCCTCTGAGAGGTTTTTTTTCTAAGCTAAACATATTTAACTTTTTCAACCTTCCATCATATGGGAGGCCTCCATTCCTTGTAATAATCTAGTTACCCGCCTTTGAACTGACTCTAACTTCTGAATGTCTTTTTAAAATATGGAGCCCAAAACTGGATCCCATAATCTAGATGTGGCCTTACAAGTGATTTATAGAGGGGTAACAATACGTTGGGATCGCAAGGATCTAATCTCTCTTTTTATACACCCTAAAATCTTGTTTGCTTTAGCAGCTGCTGCTTGACATTGAGTGCTGCTGCTCAGCTTATTTGTAATGAAAATTCCCAAGTCCTTCTCCTGTTCTGTAGTCCCAAGTTTACTTCCATTTAATGTATATGCAGATATAGGATTACTCCGTCCTAGATGCATTACTTTACATTTATAAACATTTAATCTAATTTGCCAATTGCCTGCCCATTCTGACATCTTATCCAGATCTTTTTGTAATATTGTACTATCGAGGTCAGTTTTTAATATCCTACATAGTTTGGTATCGTCAGCAAAGAGTGACACTTTAAGGTACTGTCACACATAACGAGATCGCTAGCGAGATCGCAGCTGAGTCACCGTTTTGGTGACGCAGTTGCGATCCCGTTAGCGATCTCGTTATGTGTGACACTTACCAGCGATCAGGCCCCTGCTGTGAGATCTCTAGTCGTTAAAGAATGGTCCAGGTCATTTTCTTCAAAGGCGATGTCCTGCTGGGCAGAATACATCGCTGTGTTTGACACTGTGTAACAGGATCACAGTGACTGCTGAGATCGTTATACAGGTCGCTACTGCGATCTGTATTGTTCTGCATCGCTGGTAAGATCTCACTGTGTGACATCTCACCTGCGACCTCCCAGCGACTTACCTGCGATCCCTATCAGGTCGCATCGTTTTTGGGATCGCAGGTAAGTCGTTATGTGTGAAGGTACCTTTACTCTCAATCCTATCTTACAAGGACATTACCAAAAAGATTAAAAAGAATCAGTCCTAGCACAGATCCCTGCGGTCCCCACTGCTGACTATAGACCAATGAGAGAATGCACCATTTATGATGACTCTTTGTTTCCTATCTTTTACCCATGTGCTTATCGTTTCCCCTAGTCCTTGCTTCTGGAGCTTTACTATAAGGCTATTATGTGGTACAGTATCAAATGCCTTTCTAAAGTCCAAATAAATCACATCAGCTGCATTACGAATATCCAGACTTGCATTTACCTCCTCATAGAACACCAACAGGTTGGTTAGACATGACTTATGTTACATGAATCCATGCTGGTTATCAATTATTATATTATTCTCTCTAAAGAAAAAAGAGTGGTATTAGGAGATCTGCACTCGCCAGTAAGAAGCTCCAGACTCCAGTAAAGGAATAATATCTGTATTCTTCCAGTCACCACACTACGCGTTTCAGGGATATGCACTTACCCCTTCATCAGGTTTTAAATAATATATTGTGCATGTCATCTCTTAAAATGCCCTAAAGAACTTGGCACACCACTGAAGTCAGACTTCCAGGATGGTAGTTCCCTGGATCCTATAATGACTGGATAATAATGAGAATTATTTTAAACAGAGTTCAAAAAGTCAGCGTAGGGGTAAAACTTAAATACAATTTGCCTAAGGCAACTAAATCCCTAGATTAAAGACTATTTTTAAAATATATTGATTACAAATAATATAAACGCAGTGTACGGGTATTTATTATCACTTACTGCAGAGATAGATGATTAATTGCTAATCGGCTTTCTTAAGTAAAGATACACATAGAGGACAGACAGCCCTATTTTTGATATATAGTTAATATAGCTGAACATCTGCTGATTGTCAGAACAACCCTGCACTGGGCTATGAAGAATCGGGGCCTATGTTCTCAATGAACTTGTTAAAGTCCTTATATATGTTGTTCTATCTCCTTACAGAAATCTAAAGATGGAAAGAAGACTTTTTATGGGGTGCGGGCACCTCCTGACATTTTCAGGAAATATGTCAGACTTCTTAAGAATCCAGACCAAGGCACCACAAATCTAAATGAAGAACATGTCTCTGAAACAAGCAGGTAATAGTATTAAATGAATTTAATTACGGTAATGGGTTTTTTTTACCAGTTTTGCCCTCTTGGAATAGATTTAGGAATATTCAGAGGGCAGCATATACTGTATAATGTCCTTATGTTACTTTTAGATTTATAAAATGTTATTTGCAAACCTATTCAGGCCACAAAAATTTCCAGCCAATCACCTGACTAGTAAGGTTGATTACATCTAAAACATAAGAATGCTAATGTTTTCTAGGAATCAAAAAAATGGGGATTACCAAACTAATCATATTCTTGTTGACTTACAGAGATATCGCCACATTTTTCCATCGTAATAACATGCTTATTTTCGGGGACTTTTTCCAACATGAAAATTTTCGATTTTATGTGGACAGGGTTGCAGAAACATTGCTGCCGTGCATTAAATGAATAGATTTCATACTATACATCTCTGCAACAGCACAGAAAAGGGGCCTATGTATAGCAAAGGGTAAAATCCGTTTTGAAAACCAGCATCCACAAAATACTGACCTTGGTGTTGGAAACAGGCTCCTACAAACTTACTAACTCATCTATAGTTGGTCCTAAAAATTAAGTTATCCTATCGTTAGGGAATAACTTGATAAGGACAACATCTGCGAGGAGTTTGTATGTTCTCCCCGTGTTTTTGTGGGCTTCCTCCGGGCTCTCTGGTTTCCTCCCACACTCCAAAGACATACTAATAGGAAATTTAGATTGTGAGCCCCAATGGTGACAGTGTTACCAATGTATGTAAAGCTCTGTGGAATTAATAGCACTATATAAGTGAAGAAATATTGTTGTTATTATTATTATTTTATTATTATTATTATTATTATTATTATTATTATTATTAATAATAATTGCTGGGGGTTGGGCCATTGGAATCTTTAATAATTATCTGAACAGAACTCCAAAACTCTGACCATAGGGACTATTCAGCCCCGTCCTAAATGGAGCAGAGGTACAAATGTGCAGTCTCTGATCCGTTCATTTTCTACGGCGGAGGTCCCCAACCTTTTTGACCCTAAGAACCATATTCAGCTTTGAGAGAGGGTCATGAGCCACATCAAGCTGCCACCCTTCACAGTAGTGATACCCAGAGCCCCCATTATTGGTATATAATGACAGCCACAGCTTTTCCACAGAAAGCACACCGCGATAGTATGCCAATTTCCATGAGTTCCTACCATACCCCCTTTCTGATCTGCTCTTCTATATGGGGCTACTAAAAAAAAGTCATCATCTGGAGACCTGTTCTTCATAGCTGTTTGCTAGACCTTGTGATTATACACCAAGCTCGAAGACAGCCGTAAGCCACACATTATGAGCCTGTGAGCCACAGGTTGGGGATCCTTGATCTACAAGAATAGGATTATGAGTACAGAGCTTAACAATTTCCGTCAGTCCCATAGACAACCATAGCAATTTTCTACAGTTTAGGGCAAAATAGTCAAATATATTGCACATTTTGTTTCTATGTAGTTTTTTGTAGGTCTATAGGGACAAATTTCCTGGTAGCATGTTAGTTGTTTTCCTCACACTAGTACTAATATCCTTTTTTGTTATTTGCAGGATTCGTATTGTTCATTTTATTCTTTACAAAATCAAAATTAAATCAGGAGGTAAGTGACAATATAATCAGTGGAGCAACCCACTTTAGCTTGAACAGTTGATGGCTTCAAAACGTTCTTAGTTGCTTATGGTTATGATAGATACTTATATACTTGTATGAAATCTTGTATTGAAAATCAATCGAAACCCAGGCTCAGAAGGGAAAAATTAGCTTTTTTATGGCCAACTGGATTAAGCATAATGGCTTTTAATTAGGTTTTTATGAAGAAACTAGATTTTGAAACAGAAATGCTGAGATATGTAAGTCAATGGACATGGTAAACTTGGTATAATGTTTTTTTCACCACATATTATATACCATGTGTCCACCGCAATTAACTTGAGAACGGCGGCAGCTATAGGCATAGAAGTGGTGTCTAGGTATAGTAAAGTAGCCATGTGCTACGCAATGAAACCACCTATAGCGCCACCTGGTGGAAAACAACGGAGTTAGCATTTTTATCTCAAAAACGGAACAAGATAGAGAAAAAAGGTGAATTAAAAAATTGTAGGGCATCATCAATTCAATACGAATTGACACCTTGCATGCAGAAATGCTATGATATGAAACCCATGACCCCCCAAAACATTGAATGCTGGTGGTCACGCATATGGCGCTCAATTAACTTTGATGCTCAAAGTGGCCACCGTCAGCTGCAATACACATCTGGACTCTGGACAGCATACTGTATCTTGCTGCACGTTGTGCAATATGGTAGGTGACACATTTGCACAAGCATCTGTGATACGTCGTCGTAGGTCCTGCAATGTTGGTGGAGGGGTCGCATATACCTGCTGTTTGATGTGACCTCACAGAAAGAAATCCAATGGGGTCAGGTCAGGTGAGCGTGGAGACCACTCCACACAGCCACCATACCCAATGACTTGTAGGAGGTCTCCATGAGGTATCGCTTCATGTCCGCTGCCTTGTGAGTTTTACACATTCTAATCATAGCATTTCTGTATACAAGGTGTCGATTCGTATTGAATTGATGATTCCCTACAATTTTTTAATTCACTTTTTTCCTCTATCTTGTTCTGTTTTCGAGATAAAAATGCTAACTCCGTTGTTTTCCACCAGGTGGCGCTATAGGTGATTTCATTGCGTAGCGCATGGCTACTTTACTATACCTAGACACCACTTCTATTCCTATAGCTGCCACCGTTGTCAAGTTAATGGCGGTGCACATGATATGGGTGGACACACTGTAGATTTAGGAACTGGCAGAATGACCCACATTACACTGAATCTTAGACAATGTAGTTCCTGGATGCAGTTCATTAGATTTGAAGGGGTTGTCCACCACATGGATAACTCCTTGGCAATTAGCACGTTTGCCCCCGTAAAAAAAGATAACACTTATACTCATTCCTGTGCCGGCAGTCTTCCAGCGCTGTCAGCACTTGCTCAACCGGGGCTCACGTGACATTATGGCACGCGAGCCCTGTGGCCAATATCTCTTCGCCTTCAGACATAACAGACATCAAGAGAAATTGAGTGGCCAGCTGCAGCTCTGACTGCCACTTGATTTCTGATTCATCCGAATTAGTAATCAAGTGGAAGTCAGGGGCTCGCTTGCAAAACAATGTCATGTGAGCCTCAGGAGAGCCCGTACCGACACCTCTGTTCCAGCGCTGGAACCGAAAGTGAGTATAAGTGTTGTTATTTTAAGAGGGCAACCATGCTGATTGAGAAGGGATTGTCCAAGTAATGGAAAACCATTTTAAGGACTCATTTACAAATCATTGACTTTTCTTTGAAGGAAACTCTGACCGTTTTTCTCATTAGTGTTTGTGATCAGCGTGTCACCAGAGTTTGATCCCTGTCAGTTTTTACCGTCAGCGTTTGATTGTTTTTCCTCGGAAGGAAACAAAGATATAATGTAGGTTTCTCAAGCTTCTCTTATCAAACCGTCTATGAAAAATGGATTGCACAAACATGACATCTGAGTATTAGCTGATTTTTTTTTTTTTTTTTGCGGACACATAGACTTGCATTGGTGACTTTGATCCAACACTAAGTAAATACAAAAGATATATGTTTGAAAAAAGTTTCAACTCTTTTCTCCAAACAAACAAGAACTGGAAATATTTTACATACATCTGAATTTAAAGGGAGGTCCACTACTCAGCATAGTGGCCACATATCGATATAAAGCTTATAGAGAAAGCTTTTCTCAAATACCTTGTGTAGTAAATTCTGACTCTGAGCGGCGCTATTGCTGTCTGCTCATCCCTATCATGTGACCTCTGAGATCCAGTGATATCACGTCAACTTCCAGTTGACCCGACCTCACCGAGGCTGGCCCCAGTCTCCCTGAGTGACTGAGCTGTTGGCGGAGTTTCACCGCTCCTCATATCCCAGCATCTTGCACACTCTTTCCTTCACTGTAGAGCGCCGCACGCAAGAGAGATGCTGGGCATGGACGAGTGGCAAAACGCCGCTCACAGCCCAATTACTCAGGAAGACTGGGGCTGGCCTCTGTGATATTGGGTCAACTGGAAATTGACGTGACATGACCGTTTCTCAGAGGTCATGGAGCCCAGGGGTCACATGATTTGAATGAGCGGACTGCAATAGCGCCGCTCAGAGTCAAAATGTACTACACAATGTACTTGTGTACTACACAAGGTATTTGAGAAAAGCCTTCTTTATAAGCTTTACATCGATGTGGTCACTAATGCTGAGTAGTGGACCACCTCCTTAACTAAAAATGTCAGTGACTACTGCTTCAGTTTGAGGTATCTTTTTCTGATAGCGTTCACCTGTAACCTGCTTACATCTGTGGAGTGCTTCACCACACTGTAGTACATGTTTAATGGCTTTCATTTTGAATATTTACTTTATTAATGGCTCCTCTGATCTGGATGTCTTTCTGTTTTTCAGAAACTTTGGATGATTTAATAAAAATTGGAGCTTTTGAAACTACATTCCCATTACATGCTGTGAGTTGGAAATTGTTGAATACTTCATAATGGTTTCTATTTATTTTGTTTTATTTATTCATGGTTTTATAAATTATATTAGATACATCAAAGACTTGGTATCCATGTGTTAAAAGAACCTTTACCAAACTAATTGCCTGAGTTTCTAACCTGTAAAATAAAACCTTCCCACTAATCCTGTTATTATGTTCCTCTGGACTTGCTGGAATGGCATCACTGCCGGTTCTTTACAAAGTGCCACCTCCCTGACCATGTGCATTGAAGTCGGGTGTACACTCCCTGGCTTGACTGGCTTTCAGAGCCAACAGTAACGGCTGAGTGCTGCATCACTGGACCCTCCTTGGCCAAGCACAGTGTACTAATGAAGCCAGCTTTAGTATGCGTTGTCTGGAAGGCAAAGATTTGCAAATAGCCGGTGGTGCATTTTTGCACATAATCACAATCACTCACAAGGGCACGATAAAATGATTAGTGGGGCAATTAATCTGGGGAAGAACAATGCACTACAACTAGTCGCCTTCTGATAATCTCAGGCCAACTTGTAAAAATTATTTTATGGTGTTAGATAAAGCAATAAGCAAGCAAGAGGAAATTGTACCTATGAGCTGTTTATGGGAACTGGGGAAGCTGAACCCTTTAATAAAGGAATCCTCAGGTTGATCCATAGTCATTCTGACTTTAAGAACATAGGCCCTCAAACAAACTATGACTATAGACTTAAGGTGGCTTTACACACTGCAACATCGCAAACGACATCGCTGTAACGTCACACCGGTTTTGTGACATAATAGCGACCTCCCCAGCGACATTGCAGTGTGTGAAACACATCAGTGACCTGGCCCCTGCTGTGAAGTTGCTGATCGCTACAAATCGTTCAGGACCATTCTTTGGTCCTTTGTTTCCCGCTGTGCAGCATGATCGCTAGAAAAAGTCTCAGTGTGTAAAGGGGACTTAAATGTGCAGGCAGCAGGAGCCAGCTTCTGCGCACACTGGTAACCACGGTAAACATCGGGTAACCAAGAAGCCCTGTCCTTGGTTACCCGATATTTACCTTCGTTACCAGCCTCCGCCGCTCTCACTGTCAGTGCCGGCTCCTGCTCCTTGCACGTGTAGCAGAGTACACATTGGGTAATTAACCCGATGTGTACTGTAGCTAGGAGAGCAGGGAGCCAGCGCTAAGCAGTGTGCGCTGCTCCCTGCTCTCTGCACGTGTAACTGCGTGCGCTGGTAACCAAGGTAAATATCGGGTTGGTTACCCGATATTTACCTTAGTTACCAAGCGCAGCATCGCTTCAGTGCGTCGCTGCTGGCTGGGGGCTGGTCACTGATTGCTGGTGACAGCTCACCAGCAACCCGTGTAGCGATGCTCCAGCGATCCCTGCCAGGTCAGGTTGTTGGTGGGATCGCTGGAGCGTCTGACTGTGTGACCTCTCACCAGCAACCTCCTAGCAACTTACCAGCGATCCCTATCAGGTTGTATCGTTGTTGGGATCGCTGGTAAGTTGTTTAGTGTAAAGGGGCCTTTACATAGGTTTAAAAAAGACCTAGGTCCATCTAGTTCATCCTTCCTCCACCAATTCTACATTTTGTCATTAAGTAATTTATAACTGACAATGTTATGTGCATGGAGGAACTCATCTAGCCCTGATATAAAAGTTGTTATAATGTCTGCCATTACTACCTCTTGCGGTAGGGCATTCCACAGTCTGACAATTGTCATTAACAACAAAATTCTTTGACTTCAGTACCTTGTAATTTAGAAATTGGACCAGCCCCTATTGCTCAGTTGCTTGCATACAATCTAATAGACAGTATAATATACTATATACTTTTTGAGTAGCAGAGGACCCTCCTACCTACTGGGTTCCTATGCATTTGCACATATGGTATCCCTTTAAAGAGGTTCTCCTGGATGTTTTAATTTTTATTAATAGGATTGCAGAAAATAATTAACTATACTCTCCACCCCTGCATGACTGAGCTTTATTTACTAGTGACCTCTGCAACCAATCGTTGGGCTGTGAAACCCAGACAAGTTTTACATAATTTGTCTGAATACTGCTTAAAATAATTTTTTCCAGAGGGTTTCCACATGTAGATCTTCATTCAGTGTGCTAGTACCAATGTCCGTTACAGTAAATGGACGACCACATCTTCTTCCATTCAGAAAATCACTTTGGCTGGAAAGAAAAAAAACATTCACAGTGGTACCAGGAATGTTCGACAGAAATGTTGTACTTCAACTATATGTAATACTAGCTGTAGTACCCGGCGTTGCCCGGGATAGTAACTGTCTCTCTGTCTCTCTCCCAGTCTCTGTCTGTGTGTCGCTGTCTGTCTGTCTCGCTGTCTGTCTCTTTCCTTGTCTGTCTATTTCTATCTCTTTGTCTGTATTTGCATCAGTCTATCTGTCTCAATCTCTGTATCTGTCTGTCTCTCTCTCGCTCTGTCTCTTTGCCCGGCTGTCTTTTTGCCTGGCTGTCTCTTTGCCCGGATGTCTGTTTCTAGGTCTGTTTCTTTGCCGGGCTGCCTCTTTCCCGGGCTGTCTCTTTGCCCGGTCTGTCTTTTTCCAGGTCTGTCTCTTTGGGCATTTGTCTCTTTGGGCATTTGTGACTTTGCCCGGCTGTCTCTTTGCCCGGCTGTCTCTTTGCCCGGCTGTCTCTTTGCCGGTCTGTCTCTTTCCAGGGCTGTCTCTTTCCCGGTCTGTCTCTTTGCCCGGTCTGTCTCTTTGCCGGTCTGTCTCTTTGCCGGTCTGTCTCTTTGCCGGTCTGTCTCTTTGCCGGTCTGTCTCTTTGCCGGTCTGTCTCTTTGCCGGTCTGTCTCTTTGCTGGTCTGTCTCTTTGCTGGTCTGTCTCTTTTCAGGGCTGTCTCTTTGCCCGGCTGTCACTTTGCCCGGCTGTCTGTCTGTGTCTCTGTCTCTCTTTATCCGTCTCACCACCGACATCTTTTTTCCTCACACATAAGCTTCGTATACTAACAGTTTATTTTGTTCCTATAGCAACCACTGACAGTTGCTATTTATAGCCTGCAGCTCCCAGCTCCATTCAGTTTAATGGCTGCAGGATTTTTGTAGAGTAACTGAAAAGCACGGGGTTAAATTTTCCCACCCAAACACAGTCTATGACGTTCCCTGAGTCACATGGGGCGTCTGTGCAAAATTTCGTGATTATAAATGCGACGGTGCGGATTCCTTTAGCGGACATACATACCTACATACACACATACATACATACATACATACATACACTGAGCTTTATATATTAGACTACCTGCATCTAGTTTCAAACATAGCCTTCAAGACACAGAATCATTGAGATCATATTTATGATCTATTTTTATTAAAGTATAACAACAGGTCCCATGGACCTCAACAATGGATATGATGACAATATATAACAATCTAGTGAAAACACAGATTACAAAAAGAATGGGTCTCATACCAAGGATCGGGACCCTTCAACAAGTCCAACATAAAATTATTTGGGTAGATCCATCTGTAGTGAGAGAAGACATAACAATTACTGAACAATTGGCTAATGGACATCTCACATATTGAATACCTGCTTTTCAGAGAAGGCAGAAAACATTCAGGAAGAGAGAGAAAATGAGTGATGAAGAAGAAAGAAAAATAGAAGGGTATAGGAGGAAAAGAGAAGGAGGGACAAGAAGGAGAAAAAAAATGGGGGGGGGGATAAAAAAAAAAAAGTGGAGGGAGTGGAGATGGGAACAGGTGTATCGGAGGGGGAGCGGGTCCGGTGGTTCCTCCATGCGCTGGTTCAACGATGAGAGCTTACATGGTCTAGAGCACCAGCCTGGCACCCATTGCGATCATATTTAAAACACTTTTGGACAGAATGATAATCTGTGAAGGATTTTTTTTAAAAGTCATTAACCTTAAGGCTATGTGCGCACTTTGTGTTGAGGTATTTGCAGTTCTAAACGCATCCTCTGGCAGAAATGTTTTTTGCCAAATTTGGTTTTGACCACAAAAAATGCTTGTGTTTTTCCCGTGTTTTTACCGCGTTTTACCTGCTTTTTCATTGCTTAAAGTCAGATGCGTTTTGAAGACAAATACACTGCTAAATAAAGTTAAAACATTCAAACACTATTAAAAAAAGGGAAAAAATGATATCATATATCATGATTAAAATCATACACAAAATAGCTGATTTTATTAAAATGATAAATGTGTGTTAATATTTGTGGATAAAATAACGTTAAATTATTGATTTTCATAAATTTAATTGTCAGACTATGTGTGTGTGTAAAGGGACATATCATGCCCTTAATATAATGTCAAAAATGCATGCATTTAATTTGTCAACAAAGCATATTAAACGCTAGTATTTTGATTTTGGTTGCGTTTTGCAACTTCTCATTGACTCTGTTAGCAAAACGCAGCCAAAATGGCAAAAACAATTGACATGTTGCTTCTTTAAACGCAGAGTTTTTGACAAAATTTCTGCATCCAAAACGCAGCGTTTTAAACAGCATTGTGCGCACAAGAAATCCCAATTTTCCATTGACTTTGCTGGAGAATCAAAACGCATGTATTTTGGCATTAAAATGCTGCAGTTGAAAACGCTGCGGAAACGCATGAAAAAACGCAAAGTGCGCACATAACCTAAGACCAGTTTCACAAATCCATAAATCATAGACAGTACTCAGATCTGGCCTGATCTCCAGATCTCCTGTTCTGAGCTCACCATTTCATATACTGCATGTCTGAGGCAGTTAACTAAGGTCAGGACTCAGGAGACCAAAAAGTCAGGCCGGGTTTTCCAAACCAATCATGGTCTATAACATGGACGTAAAAAATTCTGTATTGCGCAAGCATAAGCGGTATACACAGCCGCCTGCAGGGATGACTAAGTGCACAAATTTGCAGATGACACCTTCGTGTTAGAGAATATTAATGTATTCTATGGCGGCTGCAAGTGGCCATAGCTGATAGCCACATACCACAGCTGCACCTTACAGAAAATGTGCGATTCAAAAAAATAAACAATTACTGATTCATGCTGATCTTAGTGATACTGGTCGTTCAGACTCAATGGTTTTTATATAGATCCAAATAATTTTGACTTTTGAAGCAATATGCAATACTTCTATGCTGAATGATGGTTCTACATGGCAACTGATATGTAAAATTGGCTCATTGAGAAGAACATTGGATATGGATGAGTAAAAATCTGAGGAGTAATTAAATATTGTTCAGATTACAGCTTTTGCACACGTACTGAGCATCCGTGTGAAAAAGATTGCAGCATGCACTATTCTCTTCTGTGTATTGTATGCAGATCATCTATGTATCATTGGCGTTTTATGGATACATTGCTGTTATTAGCAAAGGGAACTGAATTTGATCATGTACATTTTAAAATGTTGATGTATAAAACAGATGGCAATGTGGATGAAAATTGTCAGAGTTTTCTGGATGAAACTTGTAGAATGTTTCAGCTCCTCTGACCTTGGCCTAAGGGGTACTTTGCACGCTGCGACATCGCAGGTCGATGCTGCGATGCCGAGCGCGATAGTACCCGCCCCCGTCGCAGCAGCGATATCCTTGTGATAGCTGCCGTAGCGAACATTATCGCTACGGCAGCTTCACATGGACTCACCTGTCGTGCAACGTCGCTCTGGCCAGCAAACCGCCTCCTTGTTAAGGGGGCGGGTCGTGCGGCGTCATAGCGACGTCACACGCCAGGCGGCCAATCGGAGCGGAGGGGCGGAGATGAGTGGGATGTAAACATCCCGCCCATCTCCTTCCTTCCGCATATTCAACGGAAGCCGCAGTGACGCCGGTAGGAGATGTTCCTCGCTCCTGCGGCTTCACACACAGCGATGTGTGCTGCCACAGGAGCGAGGAACAACATCGGACCGTCGCGTCAGCGTAATTATGGATTACGCCGACGCTGCAGCGATGATACGATTACGACGCTTTTGCACTCGTTAATCGTATCATCAAGCCTTTACACACTACGATGTTGCATGCGATGCCGGAAGTGCGTCACTTTTAATTTGACCCCACCGACATCGCAGCTGCGATGTCGTAGTGTGCAAAGTACCCCTAAGGGCAGGGTCACATGAGCATATAAGTGGGGCGAGTGCTATCCTTTTTTATCAGATAGCACTCGAACCAATGATAATTGATGGGGCAATGCTGATGACCAATTTGTTTCACTGACAGAATCTATGTGTGAAAACAAATTGCAGCAATGTGTGATTTTACTCTGAAATCAGAAGACACACTCATTTAAATATATAGGTGCGTGGGACTCATCAGACTGAATCGAATGATATCCAAGAGCAGTTTCCGCAGACTTACGCAATGAAGAATATGGAGACATTTTTTGTTTTCCATCTTCTTTTCACAGTCTTCTTGATTCTCTCATTCAAAAGGATCAGATCACACTAAGCTAACACTGATCAAACTCTAATCAGAGTTTTGATCAGAATGTCATTATCATAATCAACCCGATTCCCTCGCATTGTAGAATCTACAGTCGTGTGCCCCTGCCCTAAAGCTGTGTAGTTGGGGCTTTATATGACCTACAAGCTCACATTACTTTCTTTTAAGTGCGTGCTTGCATGAGGCTTTCTAATGGGAGGGATTAGTCACAGATTGCAGTAGGTCCATTAAAGGATCATTCTCCTCAAAGAACAGGTTGACTAATAATAAGTAGGGGCTCATAACCATTACAGATATTTATTCAATTTGTTTGGAATGTCAAGCTGACAATAAGATCTTTTACTCTCATTGGTGTATCTAAATTGTATAAACCTGGACAGCTTTTAGATTTAAGGATTGAAGTAGTGTTTCTATGCTTTGCCTGCAAGCTCCGCTCAATCCAGGGAGATCAGTCCTGGGCAAACATTTTATGCATGTGTAGAGTGGCATGTGTAGAGTGGCGCAAGATGGTAGTTGAGGGCAAGGGATTGACTCCAAAAGCCCCGGCATGCTACATGAAATACCTGGTCCTGGTTGGGTGTGTGGACTTTCGTTGTGTGGCCTGAGAACCCAAAAATGCCGCATACTGTCGCTGGTGCCGGCTGGCCAGAACCGGATCACAACAGACCAACAGAAAGTGGAAGGAGAATAAAAATAGGGCACTCACATTCCCTAAAAATATTGCATTATTACTCACATTAAAAGTCTAGGCAAGGCAGGAGATTGGGCTAACGGACTACAGCTGTTTTGCATGACTAGCACACTTCTACTGGTTTGTGAACCCCGACTTGGTCCCAACCTCAATAGAAGTCAGTAATTGGGCAGTTCGCGACTCCATCCACATGCTGCCTGCCATAAGCATAACACTTCCAGGGGAGGGTGGGCAGAGTTTTATATATTATGGGTTTTTTTTGTGTGTACGCACTACATCTGATCACGCTAATTTTACCCCAAATGCAAGTGGCTCGCACTGGGCTGAGCATCACTCATACCCAAGCACAGCGCTGCCCACTTGAGTCGTTTGCACTTGTAACTCACTCGAACTTTGTTTTTTTTGTAGTCCGTTCCCGAACCTTGAACCACAGGTTCACTCATCTCTTCAAGTAACTATTACAACAGACATGTTAGGAGTATAACATAACCAGTCCTCTTTAACTTTCCTTGGTATTAAAGTATCATGTATCATTTATTTTTCTCTATTTTACAGCTAGAAGACACAACTGGTAAAAATCTAAAGGAAAAATGGGCAAGATGGCGGGATGTCATATACAAGCAACCAGTGCCACAGATCAGGTGACTGAGAGCGTTTTGTATTATCTTCACATGATCACTGCATTCTGCAAAACATCAATACTAATTGCAATATATAATATATGAGAAATACACTGCTTGCCTCATTCTCAGTATGTACAGGAAGTAAACTCCAAAATGTCTCCCTAGTGCGCCAAGCACCCCAATATATAGTACTGCACAAAAGTTTACGGCAGGCGTAAAAAAATGTTGCAAAGTAAGAGTGTTTCCGAAAACAAAAGTGTTAATAGTTTATTTCTGTCAATTAACAAAATGCCTTGTGAAGAAACAAGTAAGTCGAATTAATATATGCTTCAAAACTGCATCAGTTTTCTACATACACTTATACAAAAAGTTTGGCGGAACTAAGCAGAGAGGTTGTTCCAAACATCCAACAAAACTAACCACTAGTGATGAGCGAGCGTGCTCGGCACTATTCAATACTTGATCGACAACTGGGGTGCTCAGGTACGCTCAATACTCAGTCGAGCGCCATGATCGCGTCCCTGCCCCACATATTTTGCGGCTGTTATACAGTCCCTAGGGGACTTTATGGATCAGCAGTCTGATCGCTTGTGCATTTCTTTTTATCAGAGCTTCACAGCTCTGATCAGCAGAAATGCTGCATTCCTGTTAGTGCCGACGCTCTATCAGCTCTAACAGGAAATGATAGTGACGGGGGTCATCACATGACCCGATGCTACCATGGCAACCATCGGCTCTCCGTGATCGCCATTTAAATCGCTCTTTCACATTTTGACAGCGCAATCTAAGGGGTTAACAGGTGCGGCCTCATATGTCTGCTGTTCAAATCAGCAGGCATGTGCAGAGATTACTGCCGGCTCACGGCGGGAGCTGGCGGTGATTACCCCAACATGACGAAGGACGTAGAGTTACGTCCTTGGTCGTAAAGGAGTTAAAAAAAAAAAACATGGGGTCCGCCTTATTTTGGATAACCAGCCAAGATAAAGCATACAACTGGGGTCTAACATGATGAGGCTGGGAAGGCCCATGGTTATTTGGCACTTTCAAGCCTAAAAATAGCAACCCGCAGCAGCCCCAAAATTGGTGCATCACATTAGATGCGCAATTCGGCTCTTCTCGATTGCCCTGATGCGGTGGCAATCGGGGTAATAGTTTTGGGGATTGTTGTCAGCTGTGTAATGTCAGCAGGCATCAAGCCCAGGGGTTAGTACTGGAGAGATGTCTATTAGACACTACCATAACTAACCCAGTAATAAAAAAAAACACACACACACAAAGGAAATACTAGTTTATTTGAATAAAGACTCCCCAACACTCCCTCATTCACCAACTTATTAACAATAATGTTTCCGTGAAGTTCAATCATAGTCCACTTAGAAAATGTGCCAAAATTGTGGCAAATTGTGCGTTTTTTTCTGCTGTGTCAGAGATGCATCCAGACATCTTCCCTATGGCCATTGCCATTCCATTTGAGTGCTGTTGCCATCCATTTCCGTGATTTCCCTGCCCTTCCAGTCCTTCTGGGTGGGTCTCCTGGAGAAATGCTCAAATTTACCATTGACTTCTATTGTACTCGTTACTCAAGCCCATCCGAGCATTCGACCTGCTCGATTCGAGGACTTAGCACTTGATCATTTTAGTGCTCACTCATTACTAACCACACATATGAGGATGTAGGATAGTACAAATCATTCCAATTATTTATGTAATGTCAGACAGACTTGATGTTGAGGTCAGAGCTTTGTGGGCCATATCATCACTTCCAGGATTCCTTGTTCTTCTTTCCGCTGAAATTAGTTATTTATTGCATTGGCTGTATGTTGGCTGTAAATTTGGAGCCAATCACAAGAGTTCTGATGCAGAAGTGGAACATGTGTTTATTTTTATTTTAAATGAGGGAATACAGAATTTTAAGAAAGAGTTGTTCAAATAGTGGATAACACTTTTTAAAGAGGCACAGGGATACCTGTGATACACAGAATATCACCATTCACACTTTGTTTGCCGATGCATGGTACCTCTATTTGGCACCATATTATGGATATATTTTGTAATACAAGATCTATTTTTTCCTTTTTGATTTACTATGGATATACATTTTTCTAACCATACAAGTTGGACACATACACTTTTATGATCACCGTATGACTGTATAATTGCATACAGCTGCTATATAGCAATGTGCATCATGACTCTTGCCATAATTTCTCAAAAACACGGTACACGTGAACACGTATCATATACAAGATTACTTGGTTTTCACTGTCTTTAGTTCTCATGCCATGTTGATTACTATAGAAACTGTTCTTTTGCAGAGAGTATTTTGGAGAGAAGGTGGCTCTATATTTTGCATGGCTTGGGTGGTATACCCTCATGCTGGGTCCCGCAGCTCTAGTCGGACTAGCGGTCTTTTTTTATGGGTTTGTGCATTTCAATTCCAGCAAAATCAGGTAAGGCTCACTAACATTTCTTTTATATTTGTGTAAATCTATAGTCTTAGCAATGTCTGAAAAGGCATGGATGTTTTTCATTAAAATTATATTTAGGAGATGGATAAAATAAAAGGGTTCTTGCTTCTGTAGTAGGAAGCATGATTACCTTAATTCCTCTACTTTAGCATTCAATACTTTTCAGTAAGGTTTTTTCTTTTACTACTACAGCAGTACCCGTATTATATGATGTAATGGGTCACTCAGCATTTGCTTTACTGCTCGCATTTTATAGACCACCTGTGATCTTTATAAAAACATTCACTACCAAGAGCAGCTCTCGATGTGGAGGATCCCACACTTCCACACATTACGCCACTTGTACTTGCCTTCAATGGTAACTGTGTAATGTGCAGTTCCTCCTGTGATAGAGACTATATCTTATTTTAGGAGGCAGGTGGTGGTGGCAGGTTCCTTTAAAATGAATTTGGACAGCACCCTGGAGTGTATAGTTAAGATTCAGTTTTTAATCTTGTGATGGACAATCCATTGGCACACCACTGGTCCATCCTTTCAAGGATTTGACAACCTCTGTAATGATGTCTGCTCCGGCCAGACGTCTCTGTTATTAAGATGTCTTTAGGACCTGTCAGACATCTTCACGGAGCAATAATAACATAACATGAGATCACTGCTTCACACTTACCAATAAGATATCAAACACCTGGACATTTACTATGGTGTCTTGATCTCGCTTGGTCCTGGCTGGCTTAAGTCTTTTGGTACCAGGCATCTATTGTTAGTTTTTACTCAATATCACCTAGACTGAACATATCTTAATCTAATGGATACTTGCAAAGTGATCTATATTGTGCAGTAATCCCATCTTACTCTTATTGCCTTTAGTCAAGAGATTTGCTCTGCGAACACAACATTGATGTGTCCTCTCTGTGATCAGAATTGTCCATACTGGCCATTATCCGACACTTGTACATACGCAAAGGTAAGAGCTGTACATTCAATGCTCGGAAATGCTCCATACATCCACGTATGCCATACATCTTATATACGCGTGTGCATATATGTGTGTATATATATATATATATATATATATATATATATACAGTGCCTACAAGTAGTATTCAACCCCCTGCAGATTTAGCTGGTTTGATAAGATGCAAATAAGTTAGAGCCTGCAAACTTCAAACAAGAGCAGGATTTATTAACAGATGCATAAATCTTACAAACCAACACGTTATGTTGCTCAGTTAAATTTTAATACATTTTCTACATAAAAGTGTGGGTCAATTATTATTCAACCCCTAGGTTTAATATTTTGTGGAATAACCCTTGTTTGCAATTACAGCTAATAATCGTCTTTTATAAGACCTGATCAGGCCGGCACAGGTCTCTGGAGTTATCTTGGCCCACTCCTCCATGCAGATCTTCTCCAAGTTATCTAGGTTCTTTGGGTGTCTCATGTGGACTTTAATCTTGAGCTCCTTCCACAAGTTTTCAATTGGGTTAAGGTCAGGAGACTGACTAGGCCACTGCAACACCTTGATTTTTTCCCTCTTGAACCAGGCCTTGGTTTTCTTGGCTGTGTGCTTTGAGTCGTTGTCTTGTTGGAAGATGACATGACGACCCATCTTAAGATCCTTGATGGAGGAGCGGAGGTTCTTGGCCAAAATCTCCAGGTAGGCCGTGCTATCCATCTTCCCATGGATGCGGACCAGATGGCCAGGCCCCTTGGCTGAGAAACAGCCCCACAGCATGATGCTGCCACCACCATGCTTGACTGTAGGGATGGTATTCTTGGGGTCGTATGCAGTGCCATCCAGTCTCCAAACGTCACATGTGTGGTTGGCACCAAAGATCTCGATCTTGGTCTCATCAGACCAGAGAACCTTGAACCAGTCTGTCTCAGAGTCCTCCAAGTGATCATGAGCAAACTGTAGATGAGCCTTGACATGATGCTTTGAAAGTAAAGGTACCTTACGGGCTCGTCTGGAACGGAGACCATTGCGGTGGAGTACGTTACTTATGGTATTGACTGAAACCAATGTCCCCACTGCCATGAGATCTTCCTGGAGCTCCTTCCTTGTTGTCCTTGGGTTAGCCTTGACTCTTCGGACAAGCCTGGCCTCGGCACGGGTGGAAACTTTCAAAGGCTGTCCAGGCCGTGGAAGGCTAACAGTAGTTCCATAAGCCTTCCACTTCCGGATGATGCTCCCAACAGTGGAGACAGGTAGGCCCAACTCCTTGGAAAGGGTTTTGTACCCCTTGCCAGCCTTGTGACCCTCCACGATCTTGTCTCTGATGGCCTTGGAATGCTCCTTTGTCTTTCCCATGTTGACCAAGTATGAGTGCTGTTCACAAGTTTGGGGAGGGTCTTAATTAGTCAGAAAAGGCTGGAAAAAGAGATAATTAATCCAAACATGTGAAGCTCATTGTTCTTTGTGCCTGAAATACTTCTTAATACTTTAGGGGAACCAAACAGAATTCTTGTGGTTTGAGGGGTTGAATAATAAATGACCCTCTGAATAAACATTTCACAATTTAAAAAAAAATAAAAAAAGAAATAACATTCTTTTTTGCTGCAGTGCATTTCACACTTCCAGGCTGATCTACAGTCCAAATGTCACAATGCCAAGTTAATTCCGAATGTGTAAACCTGCTAAATCTGCAAGGGGTTGAATACTACTTGTAGGCACTGTATATACACATATACATATTAGTTACGCATTATTCCTAATAAGATGTTTTAAAGCGAATACAACACAAGTGTGATGATTGATAGTCTTTTTGCTAACACAGCTCCAGTAAAGTCTGGTTCATTACTAGGGATGATTGAATACCTCAAATATTCGGCTTCGCGAATATTTGTCGCCTAGGTCGCCGCTATTTGACTATTCGTGAATATTCGATGTGCAATGTAAGTCTATGAGAAATCCGAATAACAACTCTTCAGAACTATTTGGGCTTCCCATAGACTTACATTGCGAATCGAATATTCGCATAGCGGCGACCTATTCGTCGAATATTACGTATAACTTGCTGATACAAAAAAGGGTTCCGTAATTGAACTAACAATTGATGGCATTTCCCTAGAATATTTTACTACAATGTAATAAGTGAAAATCAATCTACCATACTAGAACATATGCCAACAAGGAGGATGAGAGGACGGTGATATTCCACTTTTAGATTTCTCCAGATACTACTTTATGCTTGTCTGTGCACTGAGTATAGTGTATCTCAGCCCCACAGAAGTGAAATATGAGGAATAGTATAAATTGTGTGTCTGGTATTACACCACAGCTCCATTCATGAAGACGATTTTCACATCATGTGCGCTATTCATACATATCCACAGAAGAATTGGGCTCCCAGTTTGCCATTTGAAGGGGTTGTGTCATCTAGTATTGTAGAGCACACTGCTCCCCTACCTCCTGGTTTCTTGATTTACAGGCAGCAATGTCCTCCTGCTTGGTAGACAATTATGACCAGCGCCATTATCGTACCACTGACTTGACCTGAATTGTGCGCTCTCAGATGCTGCTTAGTCTCTGCAACATCGGAAAAGTACAATTGCACTGAAGCTGGTCGAGAGCTAATCGTGCGCTCCAGCTAACTTCAGAGAGGTGCTTACAAGTTCTAATAAAAAGAGCTTGTTAGCACTGTGGATGTGTGACCGCTGCAGTAGTGGTGTCCGGTAACCTAGGGAATGGGCAGAAAGCAATGCAATTTAAAAAATAAAAAATTCCTTGCTTCAGTGATTTTTAATAACAAGAAAATTTTAATAGCTTGTTCTTACAAACAACTTAAGCAAGCATTGTTGACCTTAGGGAGATCAACATATCCACTGCGGAGACACCATCACGTGTTTCTCAACGCAGTGATTCTAGAGCAAAGCCCCCTGGGAAGTATGCAAATACTTTGCTCTAGAATCACTGCGTTGAGAAACACGTGATGGTGTCTCCGCAGTGGATATGTTGATCTCCCTAAGGTCAACAATGCTTGCTTAAGTAGTCTTTTACTAGGCATTGCCCCCACTAGCCAGATTCCTACTCCACACTGATGAGGGGCAAATACCCCAAAACGGCTGTCTGTGGATGGATACCATGTTTGGTATAGGTGGCCTCCTTGACTGGAGACTGCCGTTCCCGTGGTTGTTCCTTCCCGGTGAAAGACCTGGCTAGTTTCTTGCCAGCGTTGAGAAACATGTGATGGTGTCTCCGCGGCTTTCTCATTTGCATACTTCCCAGGGGGCTTTGCTCTAGAATCACTGCGTTGAGAAACACGTGATGGTGTCTCCGCAGTGGATATGTTGATCTCCCTAAGGTCAACAATGCTTGCTTAAGTAGTCTTTTACTAGGCATTGCCCCCACTAGCCAGATTCCTACTCCACACTGATGAGGGGCAAATACCCCGAAACGGCTGTCTGTGGATGGATACCATGTTTGGTATAGGTGGCCTCCTTGACTGGAGACTGCCCTTCCCGTGGTTGTTCCTTCCCGGTGAAAGACCTGGCTAGTTTCTTGCCAGCGTTGAGAAACATGTGATGGTGTCTCCGCGGCTTTCTCATTTGTTCTTACAAACACGCTGCAATGAGAATAATCCTTTAATAGAGGGAGCAATCCCTGCTGACTGCAATAAACAGGTGGCTGCACTTAGCTGTCTTCATCTCATATGTTGTAAGCTTATGAGCACAGCCCTCACTCTTCCTGCTATCTGTTGATTTATGTTACTCTGTTATGTCTTTATTGTCTGCACAAATACACTCTGAAATATAAAGGGCAGCTGAATATGTTGGCAGTGTAGAAATAACGCTTATTATTATTATCATTATTGATACCTATTAAAATTAAAGGGGTATTCCCATCTCGAAGATCCTATCCCAATATGTAGTATGTATAATAATAATAATAATATTAGCAAATACCTCCAATTAGATATGTAGTATAGTTCTCCTGATTAGCTATGTCTCTTACCTCATGTGCAGGGCCTTGCAGCGTTGGTATTCATGGTTACGACCACTCGTATAGTGACAGTTAATTAGTTAGGTATTCATGGTTATGGCCAAGAGCAACTAAGTTACTGTAATGTCCTGCAAATGAGGTTTGACCTCCTTCACACGTCTATGTCTCCAGTACGTTTCCACACGTGCAGCAGACAAGTTCACACGCAAATGCATTAAAATATGTGTTAATTTTCACACCTCTGTGTTTGCACACCATGCATCCACGTGATCCACACAGACATGTTGTTTATAGCGTCAGCATGAATGATAAGGGCCAATAGAAGTCTATGGGTCTATGAAAAATACAAATAGCACCCCTCTATTTTTGATAACCAGCAAAGGTAAAGCAGACAGCTGTGAGCTGATATTATCAGGCTGGGAAGGTTCATAGTTATTGGGTCCTTTCCAGCCTAAAAATAACAGCCCACAGCTGTCCCAGAAGTGGCACATCACCTATTTTGGAGCTTCGCCTTGACTTTTCCCGATTACCCTGTATCCAGGGCGACCCTAAGGACTACCCTGTGGCTAACTTTGACAAAAAGACAAACTGTGGCACTAAGTACCATGAGGTTGGCATAGTCAAAAACCTATTACACCCTGTTATAATAGGGCAGGATTTTGCCTTGATTGGTGACATCTGGAAGAAAAGAGAATTGCCGAGTTACTCGGACAACAACCAGATCACCTCTAAAGAAACCCTGTCGCTGCCTGAATCTGAATCTACAAAAATGCTAGTGCATGCTCTCATAATCTCCCGCCTCGACTACTGCAACATCCTCCTATGTGGTCTCCCTGCTAACACGCTCGCCCCTCTTCAGTCCATCCTTAATGCTGCTGCCCGACTGATCCACCTCTCGCCTCACTACCACCCCGCTTCTCCTCTCTGCATGTCCCTTCACTGGCTCCCAATCTTCCATCGTATCCAATTCAAACTACTAATACTGACTTACAAAGCCGTCCACAAATTGTCTCCTCCATATATCTCTGAACTAATATCTCGCTACACTCCAAAACGTAATCTCCGGTCCTCCCAAGATCTCCTTCTCTCCTCCTCTCTCATTCGCTCCTCATGCAATCGCCTCCAAGACTTTTCCCGAACATCCCCAGTCTTCTGGAACTCTCTGCCTCAACACGTCAGACTATCTACTACACTTGCAAACTTCAAACGGAATCTAAAGACTCATCTGTTCAGAAATGCCTATAACCTTCAATGACATCACTGCTTCACCACCGTGCGGAGCTGCCACCCCACCACCGTGCAGAGCTGCCACCCCACCACCGTGCGGAGCTGCCGCCCCACCACCGTGCGGAGCTGCCGCCCCACCACCGTGCGGAGCTGCCGCCCCACCACCGTGCGGAGCTGCCGCCCCACCACCGTGCGGAGCTGCCGCCCCACCACCGTGCGGAGCTGCCGCCCCACCACCGTGCGGAGCTGCCGCCCCATCTACACCCCACCTACTGTCTCCTCCCCATAATCCTATAGAATGTAAGCCCGCAAGGGCAGGGCCCTCTTCCCTCTGTACTAGTCTGTCTACTGTAACTTGTATATGTATTTTGTATGTAACCCCCTTCTCATGTACAGCACCATGGAACTAATGGTGCTTTATAAATAAATAATAATAATAATAATAATGGGTTTCCCTTTTGTGTGTTGGTTGGCGATAAAGCTGAATGTCCAGGGGAAACTTTGGAACCGATCAACTCAGGGACCTAACTCTAAAAGAGGAGTTTGTAACAGTTTTAAACAGGGTTGCTCAAGAGCTGGGGGCTGACACAAGGTACCCATTTTTTGCCATAAATAGGGAATTATTATATTGTGTCAGCAAGAAAAGAGATGATGATGTAGAGCAGTTGTTGCTACTAGGGCCCTACAGACATAGGGTGTCAGACATGGTGCATACTCATGTCTTAGGTGGTTATCTGAAGATTGACAAAACCCAGGAATAGATTCTCCAAAGGCTCTACTAACCTAGATGTCACCAAGGGATTGTGAATTATTGCAGGGCCTGTCCCACTTGCTAGCTAACTATCATTGCAGTCCAATTTGATCGCATATTTATGGATTTAGTGGGACCCCTTGTTAAATCCACCAGACAGCATCAATCTATTTAGGTGGTCCTGGACTATGCAACTCTGTACCCAGAGGTGGTACCACCAAGAAACTCTTCTGCAAAATACATAGCTCGAGAGTTTGTCCATAGTATCTCCTTGGAAAGCCCGTTTGAAAGACGATAACAGATACAAGGTCATGAGAGAATTATGCAAGATACTATAGATCTCGCAGGTAAGGACCTCAGTGTCTGACCCACAGACAGATGTCTTGTGGAAAGTTTCAACAAAAACTTGAAGGCCAGGCCAAGTTGAAGAACGCGATAGAAAAGGACAGCTGGGACTGTCTCCTACCCTAACTGTTGTTCTCCATTAGGGAAGTTCAACAAGCCTCCACAGGCTTCTCCCCATTTGAACTGCTTTACGGCCGACATTCTTGTGGGCTTCTGCATTTGGCAAATGAGTCCTAGGAAGCTGAGACCACACCCTAGATAGAGCATGTGGCCTAGATGCAAAGAGAGGATTGAGAAGTGAAGGCTATTGTAACAAGGCACAGGAGAAACAGT